>NC_043017.1:33579415-33614415 GCF_006345805.1 Octopus sinensis | reverse complement strand
ACATATATATGAGTAGAAGTGGCTGTTTATATCTATATATAGGCGTAGGAGTGGCTGTGTGGTAAGTAGCTTGCTTACCAACCACATGGTTCCGGGTTCAGTCCCACTGCGTGGTACCTTGGATAAGTGTCTTCTACTATTGCCTCGGGCGGACCAAAGTCTTGTGAGTAGATTTGGTGGACGGAAACTGAAAGAAGCCCATCATATATATGAGCTGGCAGACACGTTAGCGCGCCGGGCGGAGTGCTTAGCGGTATTTCGTCTGTCGTTACGTTCTGAGTTCAAATTCCGCCGAGGTCGACTTTGCCTTTAATCCTTTCGAGGTCGATAAATAAAAGTACGAGTAATCGACTTAATCCGTTTGTATGTCCTTGTTTGTCCTCTCTATGTTTAGCCCCTTATGGGCAATAAAGAATTATATATGTAAACACACCATGCTGGTGTGTTTACGTCCCCGTAACTTAGCGATTCGGCAAAAAGATCGATAGAATAAGTTCTGGAGTTGATTTGCTCGACTAAAGGCGGTGATCCAGCATGACTGAAACAAGTAAAAGAGAGTATCTATCTATCTGTCTGTCTGTCTGTTTAACCATATGCTTGTCTATGTATGTTATATGTTTCAGCCATGCAGCGGCGGTCATACCGGAATGCAAATATACATACTCGTGTGTGTGTGTGTGTGTTGGTGTGTGTAGGTGTATGTAAGTGTGTGTGTGGCGGGGCGTATGTAAATTTAGTTTGAAAAGATCAAGTTAAACATATATTAAGAAATAAGTACTAAGATAATGATTGCTATTTGGGATGTAATATTTATTATCATCGTCCTTAAAGTCACAATCATCGCATTGCTGAAGTTTTAAAAATATCGCATCTATACATATTCCCTAATGCATCTTCATATTCAGCGTTGTACTATTTCTTAAAGTATATTTCATGAATTCAACACTCCTACAGTAAGTCATTTAGTAATGCAATAAATTCATTTGGAGATTATAACTTTAAATTTTGAATTTCAAATTTAAGGAATCTGAACAAAATATTATTTTCAAAAACAAAAAAAAATGGACGATTACCTGTTCCCACGCATACCTTCTGTGTTGAGTAATTATCAAGAAAATACATTTTTTATATACGATCATGCAGAATGTTACGCAAGTTATTTCGTAAAGCAACGCTTAAGATATTTTTTTCTTGATTAGCAATTATATTACAAGCATTGCAAATGAGCAATTCGTGAATAGAGGGTCATTCAATTGAAACGGACATCGATAAAAGCAGAAATATTAACGTGAGATTATTGACGAACCTTTCCCAGCGTTGGCTTTGTAGAAGATCATATCGTGTGTATCTCCCAGTTAGCAGAACTCTGTAGCTTATTGCAAAACAATACGTACATTTTAAGAAATTTAGTCTTCATTTATCTCATAGCGATGTTCCTAAAATCCTGTACATAATTATATTAGTGTGTGCGTGAACAGATGTGTGTGTGTGTGTGTGTGTTGTGTGTGTGAATAGATGTATGTGTGTGTTTAAACCGTTTATCTACCTGACGAGTATCTTGAAGTGTTAAAACTTTACTCTGTGTAAATTATATCATACTAATTACGATCATCGAAAATTACAAGTCAAGTGGCATTCTAAAGATTATTTAAGCTTAGCAGTATACTCTTATAAAAAACTAGCAGTATCGCCCGGCGTTGCTCGGGTTTGTAAGGGAAATAACTATATAAGCATTTTTAGAGAGTTATAGCCAAAAAATAGGCAAAAAATGCATTAAAAATGGAAAAAAAATGATGGTAATTTTTTTAAAAAATCGTTGACTCATCCTAGACATTTTTAGAGAGTTGCTTCCCTTATATAATAGCGAAAAAATGCATTAAAATGGAAAAAATGATGGTAAATTTTTTTAATATCGTAGACTCATCGTAGACGCGCGCTAATACCCAGAAGTGCTCGATATGAATCACGACTATAAGATACCCGGTTTTGGTTAAACTGCACCGCACAATGTGGGAGTAGTTAGGAATTTAAATCGTAGGAGACAGACACACAACCTTACTGTTATATATAAAAAAAATCTAATAGTTTTAACTATATAAGTAACTTACCAAACAAGTTTTCTATGACGTAATTCATGTTGTTTAAGAAAGATTAGCAGAATCCACACTTTTTAGAGAACAGCTAGTCAATTACTTGAACTTAGTACTAAACCATACATTCAACAGTGCGATAATGTGATACATCTTCTTTACCAGCTTCAGCTCATTAAAGCAGCAGATATTTTTTCAGACACTCTATGGTTGCTGTGACTGGAAGCGATTATATTTAGTTAGATATCTGACATTCAGGTAACACCGTCACCTGAGGCTTTAAATCATTCACACCTGAATTAATATTCGAGCTCTTAAATACTGTTTATTACGAAGCAGATATATTATCTGAAATAATTTAGGTATTTAATATTTCATTTTACAAATAAAACTACCAATTAGATCATCTGTAATTTTATTATATTAGAAAATTTTCGCCAAATGAATAATGTTCATATTTAGGAAAATAAACTGCAGTTTCTATTGTTCAGAAGAAGAAAAGTAAGTGGGGCGTGGGTGAAGAAAAACGGCGGAAACGGAGCTTAGTCAATTGGGGAAAAACTGCTGGAATAGATGACTGAAATTAATCGCTATTAACAAGAGTTTGTTTTGCTTTAATCAGCTGTTCTGTTTTATGTGATGCCAATCAAGAAGACAGCATTCGTCTGTAGTTATTCACGCAGAAACATAAAATGACTCAACTTGTTGCAAATGAAAGTGTTGCCAGTTATTGCTGGCACCTCTACAAAAGCAATAACTTCTCTTATACAGAGACGCCGAGAAGGTAACTAACTTTCACGTGATTGCACTTTGAAACGCACACACGCACAAACACACGAGTATACATGGGCATGCATATATATATATATATATATATATATTATATATACACACACACATTTTGTGTGTGTGAGTATGTGCGGCCGTATGCGCGTGCGCACGCATGTGTGTGTGTTTGTGTTTGTCTGTGTGTGTAAATCAAAGTGTACTGTAGAACAGATCCATTTCAGCCAGTCCTGGTAATCGGATTCGCACTGGGTGGTAGATGACTAGATATTAGATACCACAACAATTAACTAACACCGATGTAGGCCTCAGAGATCGTAGGTTTAGTGAAATGTAGTGACTGTTCTCTGATATTAGAAGTTAGACGTTGTCACATTCGATTACGGTTGCTGTGAAAAAATAAAGAAAGTCGCAGAGGGCAACCGTGATGTTTATTTATATATATCTCTCTTGCCTTATACCAACGTTATCTGTAAAGACACGAGAGTCTCGTGGGTGGCATGTGGGGAGAGTTAAGCGATTGGTAGATATGTAGCGTTCGTGTATATGTAAGGTTGTTTTAGGGTAGCAGAAGTCACCCCAGTGTAATAAAGATAGAAAAGCTCAATTGTAAAGATACCACTCAAGTGGACTACACGTGGACATGCGGTCGTGAGTGACTTCACGGCAATCAATAAGCTACGTTTCTTTGGATGCCATCTAGGTTATGAACAAAAATAGATGTTGCATCCGCTCTGATGTGAGAGCAGTAATCAATCATAAGTCTCACCTTAGTTTTTGTTGGTTGTTAGTAGCTGTCGGAGAACAAATTTTTCAAGGTGATGCCTCAGCATGGTCGCAGTTAAAAATAACTGAAACAAGTAAAAGATATATATATATATATATATATATATATATATATATATCTGCCTCCTATTTTGGTGACTTTGCTGACGAGACAAGCCAAGCGTAAACGGATTTAATTTAATTTAATTAAATTTGATTGCGTGAAGATGTTGAAACCTTGCAGGGTACAAAGTTTGAAGGGGATAAATGTTTTTTTATTTTCCTCTAGTTTCAGAATTACTACTATTTTTTGCGGTTTTGAGTTTTAGCTGCTCTTTTCAAGTGAGTCGAACGACCTTCTCGGGGTCATTCCTTAATATTTTGTTGAATGTATCATATAGTCTGTGACTATTTCTATTTTCTCACTTGACCGCTGGTGGCAGAAAAGTTTTCTTGAATTTTTTGTTACCCTTATATTGATTGATATATATATATGAACAAAATAGTATGAAAAAATTACAGCACATTTGTATTATATGGTTAAAGTATATAATTAAATCTTCTTGTGAGGAAAATGTTATAAAATTTTGTGGGTAGTGACATTGTTTTTGGAGAAATAACCGTATTTTCTTTTCCAATTTCTGAAATTTCGTTAACGATATTGTGTAATTTCTACGCTATGGTGCGATGTAGGAGAGTTCCAAACAGGGGAAGTTAATCAGGGTTGTTTTCAGTATAAGGGAGATAATCAAAAATGTTGGGAATGATTAGGTTTTATTAATTCGAAGTGATTTGGCTTTGATAGAATAAAATGTTAGAAGTGGTCAAGTTTTGCTTTATAATTTTCAATGAGGTAAGTTTCCTTATTTAAAATTGCTAGAAATGGTTAAGTTTTGGCTTATATTTTTCAATGAAGTAGGTTTCTTTATTTAATCTAACTTGTGTTGGTGTTCCAATGGTATAATTGATAAAATAGAAAGATTACAAATTGTGGTAGCTGTTGCTTTGCGCTTCTCTCAATGTGTTCACTAAAGGATATCATTCTGTATTCTGGGAATGCAATCTGGTGTCGCTGCTTGTCTGAGCGATAATCCCGCGGACCCTATGTAGTTTTGATGGCAGCCAGAGCCTCTTATAACATAAATCAGATTTTCTGAGGCAAAGTAAAATCAGATTTGATTTTGAATTTTTGTCCCTGTTTAAAAAGGAATCCCGATCCTTCTAGGTTTGGTCATGTTGCGCAATTTCGTCGACTACATTTTTTCAGTTCTGCATCCGTTATTTTAGAAAATAATTCTAGCTTTTAGTGATTTCGGTTGTTTGTGGATTTTATTGATCTTATGAGTGTGTAAAATTACCTTTAATTTGGGGTCCTTATGTAGCATTGGTAGACTTTGGGTAATGATGGTGAAGGCTTCTTTGTTTTGGGGGTTGTATGTATGGCGGTATTTTCGAGGAAGGTGTGTTTGCTGGCTTGAACTTTTCTTGAGGTTTTTATGTCGATTTGAGTTGCACGTCTGAGTTGAACTGGGTAGTGCCTGTCAATCAGAAAGTTTTTGAGTTCTTGCAGTCTAAAGTTTCTGGTATATTTTTTTAAGACGCTATGGTGCACATCCTTCTTGCAAGGTTAAGGAGATGTTTGTTTTGGTGTGTCTTGGGTGGTATGAATTAAATAGTAGATATAGTTTGGCGTCAGTGGTTTTGTAAAATATGTCCGTTTCTATTTTTAGTTTTTTTTTAAAACTAGTATATCCAAGATGTTTGAGTGGACAAACGAAAGAAGGGCACTCAGCCAATTTATTGGGAGTTACACACACACAAACACACACACACACACACACACACACACACACGTGCACCGCGTGTGTACCGTTGGCGATTTTTTCCTCCGTCTTCCCTTCTCTGGATCTTTCCTTCTCCTATGTTTCCGACGAAGAGCTCTGCTCGAAACGTTAAACCCTCCTTCTTTCCTTCTTTCCCGAGCGTCCAATAATACTATATTTGTTCCATGTCCTCGCGTTGTTGTGTTTTCTCTTTGCGTTTTCATGTTTGGATTAACTTTATATATATATATATATATATAATGTGAAATAGAAAGATGAATAATCTTGTAGTAGATTAATCAAAAGTTTAACCGATACCTTAGTAGCAAAAATCACAGCAGTGAACAGCACGGTTGGAGGTACAACCATCTGGCGTTGCAACCGTGCGTTGGTGCGGATAATTGAAATTAAAACATTATTGGTGAATTGAAGAAATGGAGCTGAACGCAGATTGAACAGAAATCGTTTTATTCTTAAAACGATTTCTGTTCTTAAAACGATACGAAATCTTAAAACGATTTCTGTTCAATCTGCGTTCAGCTCCATTTCTTCAATTCACCAATAAAGTTATATATATAATATTATATATATATATATTATATATATATATATATATTATATATATATATATATATATATATGTATATATGTATATATCTTGATATATAGTCAGTTGGTATAGTTAGCGAAGCTATGAAATAATAATACACTTGTAAAACAAGATGAGGAAACGAAGGAAGTGAACCTGACATACTATGTGAATTAGGGAGTAAGAGAAAAAGAAAAATGAAGAGAAAATCATAGAAAAAAGTGTTAATATCGTAGTTAATACTAGGCATAGAGTTTAGGGCGGCGAGATAGCAGGATCATTAGCAGGCCGGGCAAAACGTTTACGGGCATTTTGTCTGTTCTTACGTTCTGAGTTCAAATTCCGCCGAGGCCGACTTTTCCTTTCATGATAGATAAAATAAGTACCAGTTGCGGACTGGGGATGTAGTCTAGCCTCCTTCTCTCCTAAGCTTGCTGGAACTGTGCCCAAACTTGAAGTTTGGTTTCAGAGGGAGGTTTAGCTTGAGAATCGTAAGTTGCCTTAGGAAGAAATTGATGCTATTTTAGTCTAACACTAATGTGTTACGTTTTGGATAGAGTTTAAGTTACGGAGAGCCATTTAAGCATAACATTTAGGGTTAAACTTTCGGTTCGGTAACGTGTTAGTTTCGAGTTAGAGTATGAGATTTTGTCTAGAGTTAGGTGTCGTGTTTAGAAAATGTCTGGGGGTTCGGGTTAGACTGAAAATAGTGTAAGAGTGCTAAATTTGGCGTTATCAGTTGAATTTAGTTTGTGTAGAACTGATGGCAGCTGGATTGTTTAGAGTCAGAGTTTAGTGTCAGGATTAGAGTATGCTGTAATTTAGAGTTAGTAAAAGAAAAATGAAACAGAAAATAAAATGAAAATGGAGTTAGAGAAAGAGGGTAGAAAGTATGTTGGATTGAAAACTGGAGAGAAGAAGAGAGGAACGACGAAAGGAATATAAATTTTGTGAAAGAGAGAAAGTAGTGAGAGAGAGAGAGAGAGGAAAGAGAGACAGACAGACAGATAGAGACAAAGAGAGAGAGAGAGAGAGAGAGAGAGAGAGTTACGTGAAGAGGGTTTTGAGAAGAAAGAAGTTATTAAAAGAAGGGAGAGAAAATATAAGGAAAGTGAGGGGAAAATAATAATTAGAGTAATAAATGTAGAAATCAAAGCACGGAAAGGAAGATTATTAAAGCAAATAAATGTAAAGTAGCAAGGAGATTTATTTATGTGCTTGAATGTATGTGTACGTGTGTGTGTGAGTGTGTGTGTGTGTGTGTGTGTGTGTGTGTGTGTGTGTGTGTGTGTGTGTGTGTGAGTGTGTGTGTGTGTGTGAGTGTGTGTGTGTGTGTGTGTGTGTTTGTGTGTGTGAGTGTATTTGTGTGTGTGAGTGTGTGTGTGTGTGAGTGTGTGTGTTTGTGTGTGTGAGTATGTGTGTTTGTGTGTGTGTGTGAGTGTGTTTGTGTGTGTTGTGTATGTGTGTGTTTGTGTGTGTGAGTGTGTGTTTGTGTGTGTGTGTTTGTGTGTGTGTTGTGTGTGTGTTGTGTGTGTGTGAGTGTGTTTGTGTGTGTGTGTTGTGTGTGTGTGTGGGTGTGAGTGTGTGTGTGTTTGTGTGTGTGTGTGTGTGTTTGTTGTGTTTGTGTGTAAGTGTGTGTGTGTGTGAGTGAGTGTGTGCGTGTGTGTTTGTGTGTGAGTGTGTTTGTGTGTGTGCGTATGTATGTGTGTGTGAGTGTATGTGTGTGTGCGTGTGCGTGTGTGTGTGTGTTTGTGTGTGTGAGTGTGTGTGTGTTTGTGTGTGTGTGTGTGGTATGTGTATGTATGTGTGTATGTGTGTCTGTGTGTCTGTGTGTCTGTGTTATTTTGAGAAATAAGACTCCTGATACTGTATGGACATTGTTATATAACTTAACTCTGTATTGTATTCAATAGAATTTCAGTTTACTGCAAATTTCCATTAAGAAATCTTTCTTTTTTCCTAATTTCATTTTACTCTACAGTCTCTTCCTCTTCATTCCATTAGAGAAGAGCACGACAAGATTAGATTCTCTATATAGATAGCAATCCTGCGTACCAATGTTTGAAATCCTAGCTATATCATTAGCTCTCACCAACCCCTTCCCCCCACCAGCTTCACACAAGCATCGCATAAGCACATAACTCGATCATCACCACATTGACTCATCTGAGGACTACTTATCGTGCATTATTCAAACATCAGTGCGCAAAGGATATAACATACAAACTTCTAATCAGAAAAACAAAGAGATTAAAGATTAGAGATTAGAAATCAACACGGATCTCATCCATTTTCTTTCATTGCAGCGTTCTTCATGATGTAAGATAATGGGAATTTTTTTTAAAAATCCGTGTGCGTGTCTCCTTGAGATAGGCATACTGCATTACTGTATGTGTTTCCAGTACACATAGGCTTCTACAGATATATATATATATATATATATATGTATGTATATATATATATATATATATATATTTATATAATTTGTAAGATTTGTCTATTACTCAAAGAATCATGTGATATAGCAAGAATACAAGAAATACGGCATATCTGTAATATTCAAAATTATTTCTAAGTCAGATAAGAGGATTTGTGATCTGAAGATTTACTCAAATAATTCATTTCTTTCTGTCTTTCTTTCTTTCTTTCTTTCGTGTTCCTTTCTTTTTGCTTCCTTATTATCAAATCATTTTTGTTTTCTCTGTTCTTCCAATATGATTTTGAATTGTACAAATCTTGCTATTATCTTCAGGATCATAGTTTAAAATCTTTTAACAGCTTTCGAAATGAAGATTACAGTATTATTTTAAAGTAAGGTGAGAAAGGATTTAGTTATATTTGTATGTGTCTTCTTTCATTTACTTTTTTTTATTTGAAATGATTTTCCTTCAGTGTTTGATACAATTAGCAGCACTTCCAAAGGCTTTTCCAGCAACTTCGACGCATTTTATCATTTTCGGAACTTCTAAAATATCGTGTTACATGTGAAACAGGAAAACCAACAAGTAGTTATATCGATACGGTATGGATGTAGAGGTTGTATGGTCAACGTGTTTGACTTCTCTCTCGAGGGCAACATTATTTCTACGAACGTATATACTAATTTAGTTTGTGTTATTGGTAATTCTGACAAAGGTGTCGGGCTGCAAAGCACTTAGCAGAATTTCATCCGTCTTAACGTTCTGCGTTCAAATTCCGCCAAGGTTGACTTTGCCTTTCATCCTATCGGAATTGATAAAATAAGTGCCATTTGAACAGTGAGGTCGATGTAATTAATTCACCTTTCCCATAAATTTGCTGGCCTTGTACCAAAATTTGAAATCATTATTAATTCTGACTGTCATGCAGTGGGGTTTATAACATCAACTAACCCTTCACCTCAAAATTGCTTGTCTTTTGCATGGAGTAGAAACGTTGCTAGCGTTGTTGTTGCAGTATAGCACCAAGTCAAATCCATGTTTTGTTTAACATTGTGCACCCAAGATTCATTGACTCGTTCTAAGAAGCTGAAATAGTAGTGAAAGAGTTGAAGGGAGAAGGAAAAATATCAACTGTGCATTTGATAAATGTTATAAAGCGGTACTCTGGGGTTTAATCGTTTTACTAAGTCTCCCTTAAAAGTGAGTTAAATTTGCTTTGTATTAATTTCTGATATGAGATACAATTAATCGTGTTTTGTGAGAGAATATAATTTGAAAGTTTTGTATATTGTTTACGAAATTATTGACGTGAACTCGTGTATTGAAACAAATCTTTTTCTGACATCGCAATAATAATAAACATAATGACGGACTCAATGTCACTTTATACTCAGTCAATTTGTTAGCTGTGTACTGAGCAACGAATTGATCGTTTGCTTAAGCCTTCAGCATTCAGATACTGTATCAATGTTTTGTATTAATCATGCATTATCTCAACTCTTTGAGATTTCAAAAATGTGGTTGTTTGTTTTAGAATGATATTGTAGGATAGGTGTGAGAGGCCAGATCTGGCTCGTTTGAACATAAAACTGGTCGGACATTTTCACAGAATATGGCCGGCGGTTTAAATGTTAAAGCATTAATCTGTTGGTTAAATAAATAATTAGTTGTTTGTTGAAGTCCTTTCCTCACCATTTGTAGCCTCATCCAAGTCTACTTCGAGTCTGGCTTTAGGTACATTAGACTTTCTAAAAGTACTACAATTTAAAATCATTTAAAATTTCTAATTCATAAATTTCGGCAGTGTTTTGGTCTTTTAGGAAACGGAACTAAACAGAATGACAGACTGCTACCGCTATCACGAGAAACAAAACCCTGTGGAGTGAACTATCTAGTATTATCTAATTTCACGGGTCTCGTTTTTCTTGAAACGGTGAGCGCTGTTCATGTGGAATGAACCAGTGATACGTTTGTATGATGGCAAGGAATAATGGTCAATTGCTCCGAGAAAGGCCAGAGTTATAGACCCTGTAATTATCATTCAGGAGTTTAACTTTACAAAAATGTGGTAAATGACTGACTCGTTGTGTCTCATTCGTTTTTCAAAAGAGCAATGAATTCTACAACTTCCCTTAGTTATTTATACAGAAGCAAAGAGTATCCTGATCCCACTAGCAACCAACAGAGCTTTTACAAGATTACAAACTGTTAAACTATTGGAAGCACTCCGTCGGTTACGACGATGAGGGTTCCGGTTGATCCGAATCAACGGAACAGCCTGCTCGTGAAATTAACGTGTAAGTGGCTGAGCACTCCACAGACACGTGTACCCTTAACGTAGTTCTCGGGGATATTCAGCGTGACACAGAGAGTGACAAGGCCGGCCCTTTGAAATACATGTACAACAGAAACAGGAAGTAAGAGTGAGAGAAAGCTGTGGTGAAAGAGTACAGCAGGGATCACCACCATCCCCTGCCGGAGCCTCGTGGAGCTTTAGGTGTTTTCGCTCAATAAACACTCACAACGCCCGGTCTGGGAATCGAAACCGCGATCATATGACCGCGAGTCCGCTGCCCTAACCACTGGGCTATTGCGCCTCCACTATTAAACTATTATCCTGTGATATTTGTTAAGTGAAATGAAATCCTCCATGACTGGGTGAACTCGATTTCTATGTGTTAAATGGAATATATTTACGGAAGATTTCATCACAATGCAGTCGTTACTGATGAAATTCACCTATTTTAAATTACAGTTAACGAGGTATTTTTGTTCAGCACGGTGTATATACAATGTTCATGCTACTGTTGGTAACAGGTTGAGATGCGTCCTCGTATGTTACCTTCTTAAGGTGAGCAATCAAAAGAATAGTAAAAATATGCTTGAAATAGAAACCAAGTTTCCTCAAATCACAACATGTTTAAATAATGGATAAACAAATCAAACAATGTAGAACAAAAGACATGTGATGATTATGGATTGGGTACACCTGGTCTTAGTCATGCCTGTTCGACTTGGGATTAGAAATACAAAACACCAACGAAGATGATTATATTTCTTATGTCATTTGGTTTGCTAGAAAGTGAAGTCAAATATCTCGCAAAACACAAAGGTTAGGACTCATTCGTGAACAACGAATGGTGCTCCAGCATGACCATATTCCAGTGACTGAAACTAGTAAAGGGATAAACATACTGAAAAGATTTTTGAATGGTCGGGATGGAACCCTGTACCATAAGTCTTCCAGATCAGGGATAACATATGATTAAACGAATTCCTCAGAGATAACAGTAATAGACAAAGCGAGATATGAAAGATTAGTATAAAATTAGGAACCTTTATATTTTTGGTGCTGAATGCTATAGAAATGGTCAGCTGTGTTTCATGGGTGGAAAGTGCAATATTAATAAAATTATCTATTGAAAGAAATGAGAAAATAAAAACTGAAAACTTTCAAACGAAGTAAAACAACAAAAAAATATATTTAAAATTTTTTATTGGCAATTTTGAGGGGAAACTGATTGTAGTCTAAGCCATTATCCTAAAGTCAAGAACAGCACTCTTTGAGGATTTTTGTAGTAAACAACAACAACAACAATAGTTATAAGAACCGTAACGGCTACTACAAGATCAAAATCAACATCGCTAAAACACCAACCAAAATAAAGGAGACACACAAGGACCAGAGCATCAACAATACCACAAAATAAAGATAATGAACATGATTTCTTACAAAATCAAGTGCAACGACAAGAACATTAAAAATGATGATGTTAATAATAATAATAATACTAATAATAATAATAACAATTACAATAGCAACAATAATGGTGGTAACAATAGATTCATTGCTTGTTCAGTCGTTGGGATAATTTTCACTTTGTGATTAGAATTCTTAATCTTTTCCTTGACAAAGCTACAAAAATGTATTTTTGGCTCTTTTTTCTGTTTTCGTTTTTAACTGCTTATTTTTCCTTTCATCTATATTTTGCTATTTTTGGCACCGAAGAATTCACAAGCATATATTGCAAAGACGCCGATGCTTCTCCAAAATTCGGATGATTTTACAACAAGCAAGAACTGAAAAAAAAAGAACATATGAAGAAAAATATATGATATATACAATAGAACATTTCTAACCTTAGTATGAAATATATATTGGAAAATAAGCTGACCCCTAGAGAGATCAAACATGTTATCTAAACATAGTGGAGTCAAACACTTAAGAACTTCGCATGTTCCATCAAATCATAATTTAAATGCTGAATTCCACAGAAGGCATACAATTATCTCATTTTGTTGATCTTAGGTAATATATATATATATATATATATATATATATATATATATATGTATATATATATATATATATATATATATATATAATATATACAAAATTTAAAGGACTGACCACTAAAAGTGGACGGTCTACATGCTAGATATAGACGTCAATTCGCTATTTTCCAAAAAGAATATGTTCTCAATTAAAAAACTCAGCACAAACCAAAGCATTAAAAATAAGCAAGACAAATGAAAATATACGAAATAAAAATGATTACCTATGTACCGATCAGTTTCGATTGTTAATATCCACGCATATGGATACCTGCAATCTCATCAGCATAGTCTGTCATATAGAAATACAATTTGCAGGACTAGATACGAAAACGTTTGACCGGAGTCTCGCATGCATAGATTCCAACCAATTATATTTATGTGTATCTTCAAATACATTCACTTTGGAGCGCTGAGATCGGAAAACTACCCTGCAGCCAATAAGTAGCAGCAGTCAATTTACCGGTTAGAGAATATTTTTTATTATTTAAAATTTAATAAGGGTAGAAATTGATATTTATCAATTAAAACCAGTGGCCTAGCATATTAAAAAAATCCGAAGATTAACAATTTTTTTTACATACAAAATTTAAAGGACTGACCACTAAACATATCGTTTGTGGAAAATAACGATTTGACATCTATATCTAGCATGTTGACCGTCCACTTTTAGTGGTCAGTCCTTTAAATTTTGTATGTAAAAAATATTTTTAATCTTCGGATTTTTTTAATATGCTAGGCCACTGGTTTTAATTGATTAATAACAATTTCTACCCTTATTAAATTATATATATATGCCCCAGCATAGCCACAGCTCGTGAGCTGAAACTAGATAACATAAAAATAAAATTAAAAAAATATATATATGCACATATCAGAAGGGGTTTCAAATAATGGTGAAGCTCAGTCAACGGTGGTGCCCCATCATGACCGCACCGCAGCTTTGAAATTTAAACATTTCAAAGAAATTAGACATATATATATATATACATATAGGCGCAGGTGTGGCTGTGTGGTAAATAGCTTGTTTACCAACCACATGGTTCTTAGTTCAGTCCCACTGCGTGGCATCTTGGGCAAGTGTCTTCTGCTATAACCCCGGGCCGACCAATGTCTTGTGAGTGGATTTGGTAGACGGAAACTGAAAGAAGCCTGTCGTATATATGTATATATATATATATATGTTTGTGTGTATGTCTGTGTTTGTCCCCCTAGCATTGCTTGACAACCGATGCTGGTGTGTTTACGTCCCCGTCACTTAGCGGTTCGGCAAAAGAGACCGATAGAATAAGTACTGGGCTTACAAAAAAATAAGTCCCGGGGTCGATTTGCTCGATTAAAGGCGGTGCTCCAGCATGGCCGCAGTCAAATGACTGAAACAAGTAAAAGAAAAAAGAAAGAAAGAATATATATATATATATATATATATATATATATATATACATATGTGTGTTCGTGTGTGTGTGTGTGTGTGCGTGTGTGTGTGTGCATGTATATATTCTCCCTGCTTCTGTTATGAGACTGCAGCTATGCTGGAGCACAATCTTAAAGAACTTTTAGTCAAGAATTGAAATGGAAATAAGAAAATGTTTCTCTACCTTCAAGGTAAGGATGATATATAGGTTATATAATATTATTACTTCGCACTAAGTAGGGAAGACGATACGCATCACATCACCCGTTGACAGCCAAACTACAAGTTTTTAAGCCGGGTAATTGATTAAGCTTGTCATACATGTAAGCTACGGCAATATTGGCGCTAAGAAGGAAAATGATTTGGGGCAAAGTCCATAAGGCTCGCTGTTCTTTCAGCGCTCGCCGTTTTTTTCAGCCGTTCTTTCAGCGCTGTACTGCATTATTACATTATATCAACCCCAATTGGATGAAAGGCAGCCATTTCCTCAACCACCTGAAACAAAATTCTTTATGGAATCCTGTCCGATACTCGAATACGCTTGATAATTTGTCGTTAATAAAAACAAAATAAAAATTTATTGAATTCACATGTGCAGCGTGAGAAAAATACTTTTGGTTAAATTTCTTTTCTCACACATCACCGAAAGCTGAGGCCCTGAATGTTTTAGTCGAAATGTTTGCTGAAAAAAAAAGACGAAAGAAAGTGACTGAAGAAGAAAGAGATAGGTAATAAAGCAGTGATAGAATTACTAAAGCCTTTAGTCTGTAGCAGGTTTATCTCGGCTGCAAAGGTAGTTCGATATATTGAATACAGTTCCCTCTACCAATACAAACTATTTATTTTTCAAGTGGCTAATTTATTTCACACACCCTTCAGTCAGTAAAACTGTCAATTCTGTTGTTTGGAATGTTTTTTTTTCCAATTAAATATTTATTGATGTCCTTTTTTGCGTATATTGAAACACACTTACTGTAGAATTCAAATTATACATACACACACACACACATATATATATATAGTAGTAACAGAAAGGAGGAATTTCGATTATCCCCACGTGGTGATTTGTAATATATATATATATATATATATACTAGCAGAATCGCCCGGCGTTGCTCGGGTTTGTAAGGGAAATAACTATATAAGCACTTTTAGAGAGTTATAGCCCAAGATTAGCAAAAAAATGCATTAAAATGGAAAAAAATTATGGTAATTCTTTTTTTAAATTGTTGACTCATCCTAGACATTTTTAGAGAGTTACTTCCCTTATATAATAGCGAAAAAAATGCATTAAAATGGAAAAAATGATGGTAATTTTTTTTTTAAATCGTAGACTCCTCGTAGACGCGCGCTAATACCCAGAAGGGCTCGATATGAATCACGACTATAAGATACCCGGTTTTGGTTAAACTGCACCGTAAAATGTGGGAGTAGTTAGGAATCTAAATCGTAGGAGACAGACCGCACACAACCTTACTTTTATATATATATATATATGTATCAAGAGATTATAAATATATTATGGACAGAAGTATTATGAAATACTCATTGATATTCATTATTTCTTACAGATCTTACTAACACACATACGCAAATGCCAAGTTTGCTTCAAATCGCTAACACGAATTACGTCTTACTTGCGAAAGTTGAACCTTGGCAATGTAATGTGCAATTATTTAAAATAATATGCATTATTTTACAGTAATTATTAGATTCATGGATGAGATAACAGGAAAATAATTCTGTCATGCATATGACATCAAAATATATGTTTATTATATAATATTTATCAATTATACTTTGAAATATTCCAGGTTTTAGAATAGTGCAATTTCTAAAAGTCATGTGTAGTGAAATGTTATTTTAATGCGGGAGAGAATTCATGGAGATGTTTATAGATTGTTTTTGAACTTCAGGAAATGCTGTTACTGAATGCCCTCCTTCTGTACGAATCTTCTTTTCCAATTGGGAAGAACAAATCCAACAGCATATGCAGAGAATGGCTGCAGATAATAGAAAAGAAAATATCAATGCTGTTATTTCTAGACGCTTCATTTCAGCTAACATAACGTATTTGCAATGGGCACTGACAAAATACCTGAAATAGTTTCCATTTGATTAGATGTAGACTGAACGCTACACTGAGAACTATCCTTTAGGCATACCTTGCCTACAAACGAAGAGGTTGATATATTGATCCCTTGTAATTACGAAGGAACTCATCAAACTAGTAAAATGAGCAGTTTTCTGAACATGTTCTACTCTCATGTCAATCTCAAATTCTCCAGCAATTTGCCCTGTACTTTACAATCTTTTCTAGTTCTTTGTCATTGTTATGTCGCACTTTCGGATGCCTTCTACTCAATTCGACTCCACTCTACTCAACCCTACTCTGCTCTGCTCTCTAGTCTTCACTCTCACCGCTACTACTCTGACCTCGACGTCTAGGCTTCTCCCTCTATATCTACGTATTGGGCCAACCTACTTCATCGTCTGGGGCGTCCACACAACAGTCATCCACTTGTACATCCCTAGGTATTTCAATGTCTATGTCTTTGTTTCCTTCATCATTTTATCAACTACAATAATGTCTGGTCTCCGAGTATCAATCACTAAATCACTCTGCATTGTAAAATCTCACAAGATCCTATACTCATTCTCGGTGACGCCTTATGGTTTATGCTTAATACTAGTTCAATGTCCTTCCAATACCATACTTTTCACACAAACTCCAATGAACATACCTTGCTACGTTATCATGCATCCGTTTGTATTCTTTTTGAACTCGTTTGCTACCCGCAGTCACAAAATGTAAGACTGTTTCGTTTTAACTGCCACACATCACTACATTAATCTATTATCCATTCCCTAGAGGAAGAATAACTAAGACTCAAAGGAAGTATCCCTGCGTCTTACATACTGCAGAACACAGTGTCCCCGGCATCATAAACTGCGGATGAACCCTCACCAATAGAATCCCTTCAACTTTGTAAAGTCCTTTTTTTTTTCAATTCTCACATTTGTTTTTGTAAGCAATACTTCTACGGAGAAGCCTTCCTTCTATTCTGTCTATCACTTTACCCACTCCACACTGCACATATTAGGTATTTAGTCTATCCCTTTCCGCTCTAGCCACTTCAACTCCACATACAGACCAAGTGCGGAAGCATCTCCGATGACATCATACAAATTAGACAACAGTTCATGACAAGGTCATTTCATTGGCTTCAACTAACGCGCCGAGAAATTTACCCAAATTTTCAAGCTTTCTCTCTCTTTTGTTCTTTCTTTTTATCCGTTCCTTCTTTCTTTCTTTCTTTCTCTCCACCAAAACACAATAAAATTGCAATGACCATAAAATTATTTCAGCGAGTGGCTGTAATTACGAAGATATTTTAAATGAATTAATTTACTGTCTCTAGAGGATGTTACAAAATTTTCCTCGCAGACTAATTTTCAGCTCTATAACTTCAGACAACGGTAAGTAAATTCTTTCACAGAAACAGAATGTGCCACAACAACCTCTCCGAAGACGGTGGGAAAGACCTTGGACACCTTGATCGGCTGATCTTCCACTTGAATATTATGATTGATCCCTCTATGACTTATTAACAACTAATAATAGTTACGTCGATGTAAGAAATACCTTGCTATAACCGATGTATCAATTTATATTTTGTCGAGTTTGGAATATATTTTTCTGTCACTAAGTATTTTTACAGGAGCGCGCGCGTGTATAAAGTAATGCTAGACAGCTCTATACATTCCTGTGCCCGAGTGTATCTACACACCACTACCCACCTATAAATATATATATATATGTATGTATGTATGTATGTATGTATGTATGTATATGCATGTATGTATGTATATATATATATATGTATGTATGTACGTATGTATGTATGTATGTATGTATGTATGTGTATATATATATATATATATATATATATATATATATAGGTATGTATATATATATGAATAAATAGGATAATTCATTCACCTACTTATATATATATATATATATATATAGATGAGAAACCGACTTTCTGAGGGTGTGTATATCATTATGGCGGGGAAGTAAATGATTGTTAAAAGTTAAAAAGAGTTAAAGATTCTACTTCAAAAATATTTAGAAGAGAAATAACCTAGAGAAGAAAGGTTTCATATAAAGATTTTGCGATGTATTGCTAATTATATCGCAAGAAGTTTTATTTTGTTATCGCCAATTAAAGCAAGCACTTGTCTTTTAAAAGCCACTTGTTAGCTTTTAAATCATTCGAAATATAGTCGCCCTTTAATATACTTTCTTAACAAATTTTATTTGTTTTGTTTAAAATAAATTTATTTTACAGAAATGTCTTTCTGTGTGATGTCTGAATTTATATTTCACTGAAGTAGAAATACTGATAACATTGGTTTATGAAGTAATCATAGTCATATGATGTACAACAATAAAGCTTCAGATATTTCCATCTCAGAACCAAACGTCATTGAAATTTTCTGTCTTGCATCTCTTTTGTCGACAATATTCTAACACTGGGAAAGGTGCTTGGAAATCTTTTTTGAAATGGAAAATATATCCTTACTTAATAACCACTTTACTCAAAATACACTCAATAACACTCTGATGTGTTTGTTTATTTTCATAGAAATTATGGCTATTCTTGCTATAATCGATAATATATGAAATAACTAATTACTCGGTCATCTGTTGTCTGCTTTCACTTGAATTGTAAACCAGTTAGGCACGACGAAGTCTTTAAATTCTAATCTATATTATGTAATGTGTTATAATCCCAGTGATATCACCAGTGACAGCACACAGGATAAAAGTAACGAGTGATTCCTAAAACTTTTGTACTTAATTTGAGTTTATGACCAATAAGAAGATTGATCTGTTGTAGACTAAATCTTAGGCAAGTGTAGGTCTGTTTTGACTTCTCAACGCCAAAGAAACACTGGATGAACTGTTTTAATATCTTATGACAGTTTGATCAGATATTCCGCCCATTGAACCCATTACTGGTAAAGTAAAGCACATTGTAATGAAAAGATAAGACTAGACACAAAGTCAGTAATTTCTAAAATTAAAGATTCATTATTGTTCTCGGTCTCGACGTAAACATATTGCTTCTTATACAACTTCAGTTTGCTTTTGATGCAAAATTTTCCTTCTGGGAATAAATTGATAATTTTTTTCCGAATTGGAGAATCGTTATTTCTGCAGCTAATACATATGTAAGTGAAAATAAGTATCATGAGGAGGTGCAGTTCACCGATGTAACCATCTAAGACATTCTCTTTACTCTTCACTCTTTTAATTGTTTCAGTCATTTGACAGCGGCCATGCTGGAGCACCGCCTTTAATCGAGCAAATCGACCCCGGGACTTATTCTTTTGTAAGCCCAGTACTTATTCTATCGGTCTCTTTTGCCGAACCGCTATGTGACGGGGACGTAAACACACCAGCATCGGTTGTCAAGCAATTCTCGGGGGACAAACACAGACACACAAACACACACACACACGTAAATATATATACATATATACGACGGGCTTCTTTCAGTTTCCGTCTACCAAATCCACTCACAAGGCTTTGGTCGGCCCGAGGCTATAGTAGAAGGCACTTGCCCAAGGTGCCACGCAGTGGGACTGAACCCGGAACCGTGTGGTTGGTAAACAAGCTACTTAACACACAGCCACTCCTGCGCCTATTGTGGAATTAATATTTTACATCACTCCTATATTTTAAATATATGACCGGTATTCATCGAACATAATCAATAGGAAGGAGCATTATGGAAATATTAACAGAATATGGTTTTATTTTGTGAGCTCCGGAACAAACCAATCTTTTGATTCGCATCGATTTCACTTTTTAAATGCACTACACTGCTCCATATATTTGTTCCTGTAGAATACAAACCTGCAAGTTCGATCAAATGAATTGAACAATTTGTAGATAACTGCGAATATATGTAAACATTCTATTTAAATGTTGTGCAGTATTTGGTGTTCACTCGACCAAGATTAATTACTACATCTAAGGGATTAGCAATGGGAAAAATACTGTTCACCGTAAGCCAATCACTATAAATGCCACAACATATACAGTCCCTATGTTTAGAAGTTTTAGCATAATTCTTATTTAATCTCAATCTTCAAGTCCCGAAGGACATAGATTATTCAAGGACATCGGATTTCAGTGGGTACGCTGCATTTGGTCTTCTATTTCGTGTTTCAAATACATCTTCTCTGGGGATGAAGCAACTTCAAGTTCATAATTTCGACCTTCTGGTCATTTACCAATTCGGAGTAATTAATATTTCGCATTCTAAGGGGCCAAATATCAGCTTGTTTATTCCATCAGAACTAACACGCCGGGCGAGATGCGTAGCTGTATTTCGTCTGTCGTTACGTTCTGAGTTCAAATTCCACCGAGGTTGACTTTGCCTTTCATTCTTTCGACGTCGATAAATTAAATACCAGAGAAACACTCGGGTCAGTGTAATCGACAAGTCCCCTTCCCACAAATTCCAGGCCTTGTGCCTTCAGTAGAAAAGATTATTAATAGCTGAATTAACTCCAGAAGCATCGTTTGTAAAGACTTAAAGAAGAATTCATTCCATATAAATGTGAAAGAGAATGGAAAAAACATTTTCATTTTCCTTTGAATAATTGGGTACCATAATTTTGTGATTTCAAGTCCCAAATGAATTATTATTGCATTTTTGAATCACGCCTTTCTAGTATGAATACACACACACACACATGTGCATACACACACGCGTGCACACACTGACACAGAGACTCACACATACGCGTGTGTGTATCTGTGTATTACTTCAATCAATTTCAGCTGTTTACCATCAAAAATTAGATTATTTCAAGTCAAAAGAAGGTGCTATTTCTGTTAAATGAAATACAAGAAAGGTGTGGTGTTCAAAAGTAATGTTTGCGTGAAAGACGGCTAATGTTGCAATCGTTTTGTGCTTTGTTTTAATCAGATTTACCGAATTGTTTCTGGCCAAACAATCGAGACATCAGCCAACAAATAGAAAGTCTGGTAATTTATACTTTGTTAAATGGTTTGCCTTTTTCATACGTTTCGACTTTGACAAAAATAAATCACATACATCAGCCTACAAGCGATACGGAATCTCATAATCAATTGGTCTATAGTGGCACACGTTAAGACCTCAATTTCCTTGGCTTCATGTTGTTGGTTAGCTTCAAAAAAGTAATGAATATATCTTTGATCAACGCCATTTTAAACTGACGATATCGTCACTTTTTACATCGAAAGTATATTTTCCAGCATATCCTTTTTTAATAAAAGAAAAAGAAATATACAATGGCGCAGGAGTGGCTGTGTGGTAAGTAACTTGATAACCAACCACATGGTTCCGGGTTCAGTCCCACTGCGTGGAATCTTGGGCAAGTGTATTCTGCTATAACCCCGGGCCAACCAATGCCTTGTGAGTGGATTTGGTAGACGGAAACTGAAAGAAGCCTGTCGTATATATATATGTATGTGTGTGTGTTTGTGTGTCTGTGTTTGTCCCCCTAGCATTGCTTGACAACCGATGCTGGTGTGTTTACGTCCCCGTCACTTAGCGGTTCGGCAAAAAGAGACCGATAGAATAAGTACTGGGCTTACAAAAAAATAAGTCCCGGGGTCGAGTTGTTCGACTAAAGGCGGTGCTCCAGCATGGCCACAGTCAAATGACTGAAACAAGTAAAAGAGTAAAAGAGAAAAGAGTAAAATGTCATTCAAAGAACTCTGTCCCAATATGAAGCATGTCAGTCGGTCGTTGGTTTATTCTGTTTCAATGTAGAATCTTATGAAGATAATTTCAGGTATGTACAGTTTAAGTTACATGTATGTCTGCATTTAAACCCGGGAGTTTGTACAAAAGAAACCTCGCCAAATATACAGAACTTGTGTTGCTCATTAGTGCGATTTACTTTGTGGAAGTTTAGCAAACTCTTTGAAAGAGCTCTAAAACAAGAATCATCGAATAAATCATGACTACAATCCTATCTGATTGTTTTCTGGTGTAGGTTCGTGTTAACTGCACCATTCAGACTTAAACTACATCTCCCTGCGAAATATAAGGATCTTTGATCCATAAAGTGAAATATCTAATTGCTAAATAGAATTCACATGGAATCACCATATCAATTAGAAAGTCAAATAAACATATTCATTTGAAAGAATTCTGTTTTATGTACGGATGACCGTGATAAATATTACACTGAGTGATTTAATCGACAAATTGAGTAATAGTTACTAATGTACATCTATTTTACTACTATAAACTCTAAGCGCATTATATGTACTAATGTATATATTTACTATACGCGCTAATTGATTTTTCTGCTGTTTGCTTGACCCATTAGAATTAGCAGGTAATTTGCTTTCAATTTACAACCGATTCTCTTCAATAAATATTTCAAACTCAAAAATAGAATCTTAAAGACTTTTAAATGATAAAAATGTCGTGAATGGAATGTTTCACCAAGCATCTACAGCATCTACAGTTATGAAACTCGTTTTCTCCGCAAAAGTAATATTTTTAACAGGTTACAACAATTACAAGCTGTACCACTGCATATATAGTGGCACAAAGCCTCCGAGTTCGGTTGGGCTTAAGTCGATAAAATAACTACCAGTGGAACGCTCGTACTTGTTTTATCGACCTAGAAAGGAAACGTCGACCTCAATGGAATTTGAAGACGGACGAAATGCCACTAAGCATTTTGCCCGGCATACTAGCAATTCTGCCAGCTCGCCATCATATATATATATTATCTTAATCAATTATATCGCTCCAAATATTTAATAATGATGTGAGAGAATAGTAAACGTCAAGGGGCTGAGTTTATTTCGACTTATTTTGGAGAGTAAATACAACAAGGAATTTACACGGATACACACACACACGCGCACATGATGCTGTCATTTCGATTAGAAACACAACGTTCTTATTTAAAACATATGTCTATAACTTTATGAACTTTCTGCGATAGGCTATGAGATATGCCCAGCTATATTTTAAAACATGCCCAGCTATATATATATATATATATATATATACACCTAAAAGCTCCACGAGGCTCCGGCGGGGGCTGGTGATCCCTGCTGTACTCTTTCACCACACTTTCTCCCACTCTTTCTTCTGTTGGCCTGCTCGCTTAGCCAGCGGGGTGGCGTCATTCGAAGGCTAAAGCAATGCGAACGCATTGTGACCAGCGATGTGTAACTACATCTGATGGACTGGTCGGTCACGTGATGATGATGATGATGATATATATATAGCTGGGCATATCACATAGCCTATCGCAGAAAGTTCATAAAGTTATAGACATATGTTTTGAATAAGAAACCTGCTATATATATATATATATATATATATATATATATATATATATAGCAGGTTTCTGCACAATTGCCCGTCAACAAATTTTCCGCAAACAGTAAGTAATGTAGGTTTTGAATGTGACTCCTTGTAGCTGATCGAACGTTTTAATCAGATAGTCACGCTCAGTAATTATGGTAATTGTTATATAATATTGGTCTCAAATTTTAGCACAAGGTCAGAGATTTCTAGGGATAAGCTAAGTCGATTACACCCCCACCCCCAGTGCTCAACTGGTACTTATTTTATCGACCTAAAAAATGCAGAATTGACCTCGGTGGAATTTGAACTCAGAACGTAAAGGCAGGCGAAATACCACTAAATATTTTGCCTGGTGCGCTAACGATTCAGCCGCACAATATTTTTGTGCTACGATATTTTGATGAAGGCTGATTCTGAGTGAAATGTAAATGTATATCTTTGTAAGTGAATGTCTTTGAGTAACAAAGTCTCAGTTCAAATCTTGTTGTGGCCAACATCCACAATTACTTCAGTCACATCTATAAAATTATTTGCCTAGTATGCTTTTCTCTTTCAAAATTATTTTACCTTGCATCAACCTAAGAAATCATTAGATTATTGGCTAATAACACTATTTACTATAATTTATTTAAGTAAACCAGGAGAACTAACGATCGTTTGATATTTAAATAATAACAGACAATCAGGTGAAAATTTAATTACGTTCATTAATTGCAAGTGTTATGACAACTTTATTGGTAAAAACGTATCTGTTAATAAGATTATCTTTAAAAACATATATCTCATCATTATATCTAAACAGAATCGTTCGATAAAATGAAAACTAGGGAAAAAAAGAGAAAAGAAACTGTTTAGATAGTAGTCCCAATAGCATTAGTATATTTCAGGACATATAGAAGATGTTGAATAAAAGGTGTAGAATGAAACTGCGTTGAAAAATAATTGGAATACTTTTAAAAATAGGAAATAGGAAAGAATTGAATGCAAAATAGTTTGATGTCCAGAAAAGTATTGTTTTGCTAAATGTACCTCGTTGAGATATGTCGTATATTCCTTGTCTCCATCAACATTAATGATGCCATTAAAGGTATCTGATTCGGATCTTTTCAGTTTGAACGGCAGTTTTATCTAGCGGTGTCATATGAAATTGTCACTCATAATTATGACCCTAGTATCGATGTATTGCATTTCAATCTGTTTCAGGGTTAGGGTTAGGCTTAGGCTTAGGGGTGGAGGGAAGGGTATTTTTTTCTTCACAAAAGTAAAATAACCCAATCTGTTTCTTAAACAAGGGACATATTCATACGGCACAGAATGTTTTCACCTCAATAGACGTCATTGATTGGTTGAAATTGCAGAAATTGAAGAAAGTATCTTACAAATATCTTATAAACTATAAAATTTTCCCAATAAAGCCAAGAGAAAAAGATATTTTATAAACACATTCTACCAGTATACGAAGTTTTAAAGTGTTTAGTTACGTGAACATTATTTTAAAAAACTGCCGGTCAAACCTAAAAGATCCTCTGCTTCATGATAAATCAGGTATACCACACCTAGCATTGGTGATCCGAGCAAGGTAAATAGAATCTGCTGCCCGTAGGGATTATAGCTTGCTTATATCGTCGCTCAACTTCCCTTTTATGCTAAGATCATCAATTTGGTTACCGCCTCCGTAATAACAACTGATGATAATATGTTCATACTCCACAGAATTATGTGAAACTTGACTGTCTTCCTTGATACCAACAGCTATCACGTGCGTTACGCACTGTAAAGAATTGGCGGTGCTAATTCATCGTACAGATTGCGCAACGAAATGGAGACAATTGCGCTGCGTACCTCAACAAAAATAAATTCATGTTTCGGTTTGAACGGCAGTTTTTAAGATAATTTCTAGGTAACTAAAAAATTTTAAACTTCGTATACTGGTAGAATGTGTTTATATTTTTCTCTTGGCTTTATTGAGAAAATTCTATAGTTTGTAAGATATTTGTTGTTTTCTTCTTCAATTTCTGCAATTTCAACCAATCACTGATGTCCATTGAGGTAAACATCATTCTGTGCCGTATGAATATGTCCCTCGTTTAAGAAACAGACCGGTTTATTTACATTTGTGAAGAAAAAAGATACCCTTCCCCCCACCCCTAACCTAACCCTAACCCTAACTAACCCTAACTCTAAAATAGATTGAAATGCAATAGATCGATACTAGGGTCATAATTATGGGTGACAATTTCATATGACACCGCTAGAAAAAACTGCCGTTCAAACCGAAAAGGTGCCATGTTTCTTCTTTTCCCGCTATAAGCACAAGAAAATCTCATCTTAGCAAAAGTATTTTGCAAATTAGTAAAAGTGAACTGGAGAATGAAGTTCAAAAGCGCAATTCCAGTTACAAAATACGAATCACTGACCACCGATCGAGATGCCTATTATCCTACCCTACCATTTATACTATTTATATTCACTCGCTCTTCACGCATTCGCTGTTTGCGTCTGTCATATAAATCATTCCTTTCTTTGCTAAATCCCATAATTACTACAAAATCTCAATAGTAATCTTCTGGCCCAACAAGAAAGGCGGGGCATTTCTGAAGTAACAACAACCTCTCATCGAATCCGACAGAAATTACAGAAATTCAAACGGGCAAACCCCTAAAGATTCACAACCTGTAACGTGAACCAGCCAGATGTTATTCAATCCCATTATACCGACCTAAATAAGGAAAGGGTTATTGAATAATGGGATCGTCGTCATCACCATCCCCACTATCTTTATCATGATTACCATTGTCACCACTACATCAATGATCATCGGCATTCCTCCGTCAATGACGTTTTGAGTTCAAATCCCGCTGAGGTCGACTTTGCCTTTCATCCTTTCGGGGTTGATACCATAAGTACCTATTTCTTTACTACCCACAAGGGGCTAAACACAGAGAGAACAAACAGGGACAGACAAACGGATTAAGTCGATTATATCGACTCCAGTGCGTAACTGGTACTTAATTTATCGACCCCGAAAGGATGAAAGGCAAAGTCGACCTCGGCGGAATTTGAACTCAGAACGTCAATGGCAGACGAAATACGGCTACGCATTTCACCCGGCGTGCTAACGGTTCTGCCAGCTCGCAACCTTATGATACAATAAGTACCAATAAGCACAGGTGTCGATGTAACTGACTAGACCCCTCTCACGAAAATATGAAGCTGTGCACCTATGGTAGAGATGTTATTTGAGGGATATTTGACTTCCAGAGGATCGGGCAACAAAGTAAAGACCCCCTGACTGGGGAAAAAGATGGTGGATGTAATTCAAGGTAACAAGCTGCAGATGAGAGAGGCAATTAGCTACAAAACATATTACGATACGAAAAGCTTCTAATTGATTTGATCGATTATAACAGTTTATTGGTATTCGCTTAATCGAATTCTGACAAGCAAAATATGTTATTATATGATGTTAAATATTAAATTACTGTAGAATAACAGCTGTATAATTTTCGCCTTACTTCGCTTTCGTGTTATGGAAAAACCATCTAATTATTGTTAAGTTGTTTTAGTGGTTACAGCCATTGTTGATAAGCTTTAGGTTAACATTAATCAAGCGAACTTTAAATCATTATCTTCGTTTTCATTGTTTGTAGTGATAGGTTTCTAGTACAAAAGTATCTTAATATGTTCTTCGTATTTTAAAGAGACGAGTGTGAAATTTTCAGGAAATGTGACTGGCGAGTCTAGCTATTAGTGTTTGCACGTGTTATTGTCACGTGTCATGGATGTTGCTGCTGAATGCGGTGGTTGTGATTGTACCAATGTTATTGATGATGATGATAATGGTGGTGGTGGTGGCTGTGTTTCTGTTTTGATGTCGATAGTTTCAAATCTTGACAAGCCCAGCAAGTTCGTGGGAGGAGTAAGTTGATTACATCGAACCCAGGAATTATTCATTTGGATCTTTTCTTTTTCACGGGTAACTCGATTAATTAATTTTCTTTAACTAAACACTTTGAAACTTCGTATACTGGTAGAATGCATCATATAGAACATCTTTTACTCTTAACGTAGTTGAGAAAAGTTTCTATTTTCGAAGTTATTTCGTGTTAAAGTTGTGTTTTGGTAATTTCAACCAATCAATGAGGTGTATGCAGCTGAATAAAATTAATGCCGTTGTTTGTCAACAACTATCGGCGGTGTATATATGACCAGTATACGAAGTTTCAAAGTTTTTAGTTAAAGAAAATTAATTAATCGAGTTACTCATCAAAAGGCAAAAATGGCAATTTCAGAAGTTGATTTACCGAACGAGACTCATAATCCCATTTCAAAGAATTTACCAAATCACTCGGTCAGAGATCATGGCTTCACAGAGTTCAATGCCAAACATTTTACATCTAGATTTGACCTGAGAGACTGATTAGGTGTATTTGTTCAAACCACAAATCCAAAGGAGAGCCCAATTTTTTTTTTTCAAGGATCTTTACAAGATTGCTTCTTCCTTGTTTTCTGCCTGTTCGAAGCAGAATCACTACAACCCCAAACACTGGACCCTATTCATTGAAATCTCAACCAATGATTTTAAAGCTATGTTGTTTAATACGTAACGTACTCTTCCACCGCCTCATTTAGTACACACCAAAGAAAGTTTCAACATCTTCTGTATATTGCTAGATGCCATGAGGTTCTGTGTGTAAAGGCTAAGATGTTATAAGCTGCCTTAAAATGCTGCCTCTCATGATTTAACTCCAAGTCAGTTTCAACAATTTTCGCTGCTATTTTGCCATTGAGACAGCAGAGATACTGCACTCTATTATCAGGGTCCACAGACCAAGCAGTGTGTAGTGAGGAGCAACGTCATGTGTCAGTCACAGGTGGACTCCAGTAGGTCCCATGAAATTGGGTTTGTGAAAAGCTGCTTGCTGTACCTGATATGAGATCAGCAGAGTTTAAGATCGTTCAGGACTTCTACTCTATGTCGTCTCAAGCACTCGTCAAAGCGGATCTTTCTGTCAGACCACTGACAAAAGGAATACTCAACTGCAAAGAATTCTTCAAGATTATCAGCAGGATTAAGACAACAGCTGGGATGTTTTTTTTTTCTTGTAAGAAACTATGTGAAGTTGGTTGTAATTCTGAAGATCAGCAGGAAAACAGATTGCTGGTTGTCCCTGAAATTTCTTATCTTTAAAGCTCATCTTAATAAATTCAAGGGGATGTGAGTGTAATCATAAATGCAAACTGCATGCTTCCAGCAGGCAATACTGAATCTTGACCGCCATTATCAAGGAGGTTGCTGACACGTGACAGTAATTTGCATCACAAAGTTGTATATCATTGATTTCTAATGGTTTTTGCTCACTTTTTTAAGACCTAAATATAAATATATATCAGTTTTGATTCATATATTTTTCAAAGATTTCATATGAATGAAATTATGCAATTAGTCCTTTCTCCCATAGGAAATAATTATATTTCAAAATATTATTTACAAATAAAGAAAATGTTTAGAGAATATAATCACCAGTTTCTCTATACAACAATACTCAGTAATAAAAACGGTTACAGAATGTAATTCAGTCCTTATAGAAACCTATTAGTTTGGCTTTTCAATGATTCGATCAGTGATCGTTCGCTCCAGTTCCCTGGTGCTTGCGTCGTTTTTAAATATAGACGGCTCGCCATTGCTGCTTTTGTTTCTGTTGTTGTCTTCTTCTAATCAGGACTCACGCCATTAGCTACAAACAATAATCTCTAATTCGAGCCTACTCTAAGCTACTAAGAATGCGTGTGGTAACTCGAAGATCCACCCACCACACGCGATAGACTTGCGGTTGCACGGGCGCGAAAGCTACGTTATTTTCCTACGGTGGCTTTTAACGGGTGGAGAGCTGAACCATACTGGGGGTACAGAGGATTCGCAATCTAGACTAGGGTCTGAAAGTTTACCACACCATAGTGGGTTACACCATGGTTCCTCTGCTTTGTGGCAGAAGTAGGAAGAAAGAGTGAGAGAAAGTTGTGGTGAAAGAGTACATCGGGGGGTTCATCCCACCCCCGCCGGAGCGTCGTGGTGCTTAGGTGTTTTTGCTCAATAAAAACTCACAATTCCCGGTCTGGGAATCGAAATAGCGTTCTTACGACCGGGAGTCCGCTCCCCTAACCACTGGGCCGTTGCGCTTCCACTGTTGTTGCTGTTGTTGTTGTCTGTTATTTATCTCTCGACCACGTCAACTAGGGGTGGAAAAAGAATATCATAATGGTTGTTCCAACGGCCCTAATTTCACCCGATTTGAGAAACCATATTTTGTTTTGTTTTGAAATGTTAAATTTTATCTTTTAAATCTCGAAATTTGTCTTTAACGTGTGAACCGTCGCCAAACCACCTCGTCAGAATTTCAAATACCAACAAAAATTTGTATGCCAACAAATAAAATAACACATTCTAACGAAAGATTACTAGCCACGGACAAGCGTCGAATTGGTGACTTGCAGAAGAGTAGCGTCCTATATCCTCCCAAAATCCCAAGAAAAATTCTTAAGATTTGAGAAAATTCCTTCTAAACATAAATAATAATAATAATAATAATAATAATAATAACGACAACAATAACAGCAGCAACAACATCAAAAAGAACAAAAGCAACAGCAGTAACAAGAACAGTGACAACATCATCATCATCATCAACAACAACAACAACAACAACAACAACAACAATAACAACAATAATAATCGTTTCTACTAAAGGCACAAGACCTGAAATTGGAAGGGAGGTATATTATCGATTATATCGACCCGAGTATTTCACTGGTACTTAATTCATCGACCCCGAAAGGATAAAAGGTAAAGTCGATCTGGGCGGAATTTGAGCTCAGAACGTAGCGAAGGGCGAAATACCGCTAAGCATTACGTCCAGCATGCTAACAATACTGTCAGCTCGCAACCTTAATAATAATAATAATAATAATAATATAATAATAATAATAATAATAATAATAGTAGTAGTAGTAGTAGTAGTAGTAGTAGTAGTAGTAGTAGTAGTAGTAGTATTAGTAGTAGTAGTAGTAGTAGTAATAATAATAATAATAATAATAATAATAATAATATTAATAATAATAATAAGAAGAAGAATATTGGCTTTTCATTTTGACACAACGCCAGCAAGTGTCGAATAGGTCTAAATCGATTACATCGACCCCAATGCCTAGATGGTCTTTGCCTTTCCAGAGCCCAAGGAGGTCGAGGCTTTATTCAGTTTGAAATTTATAACAAAACCACCAGAACTGAACTGGTTAAATATCTTCAGAGAAATGATAACTGGATGCTGACACTCGTTGAGAATCATGAGAGGTGGCGGAGATGAGTTATCACCCCTTAAAACTCTCACATATTAATGGTAGCTTTATGAATCAAACGAAAGTGTAAAACGGTATTAATCCGAATAAATAAGAAAATATAACATGTTCTATTGCCTCGATATGTCTACAAAGGTGAGAAGCAGAGCATATATTAGTGGTGTAAGAATGGGAAACTAGAAACAAGAAATCTAGAATACGAATGAAATTGAGAAACAAAAGAAAAACAAAGAAGGTGAGAGGTGTATATATATATATATAATATATATATATATATATATATATATATATATATATATATATATTTGTGGGTTTCTTCACAGTTAAATGTAGGAAGCATTTCAGAGAGAGATATTGATTCAAAGTTTCTAATGGTATAATAATAATATATAATAATAATAATGATAATAATATTAATAATAATAATAAGAAGAAGAATATTGGCTTTTCATTTTGACACAACGCCAGCAAGTGTGGAATAGGTCTAAATCGATTACATCGACCCCAATGCCTAGATGGTCTTTGCCTTTCCAGAGCCCAAGGAGGTCGAGGCTTTATTCAGTTTGAAATTTATAACAAAACCACCAGAACTGAACTGGTTAAATATCTTCAGAGAAATGATAACTGGATGCTGACACTCGTTGAGAATCATGAGAGGTGGCGGAGATGAGTTACCACCCCTTAAAACTCTCACATATTAATGGTAGCTTTATGAATCAAACGAAAGTGTAAAACGGTATTAATCCGAATAAATAAAAAATATAACATGTTCTATTGCCTCGATATGTCTACAAAGGTGAGAAGCAGAGCATATATTAGCGGTGTAAGAATGGGAAACTAGAAACAAGAAATCTAGAATACGAATGAAATTGAGAAACAAAAGAAAAACAAAGAAGGTGAGAGGTGTATATACATACATATACATATATATATATATATATATATATATATATATATATATATATATATATATATATATATTTGTGGGTTTCTTCACAGTTAAATGTAGGAAGCATTTCAGAGAGAGATATTGATTCAAGGTATCTAATGGTATAATAAGTAACATATTAAAATATTTTAGGCACAGGTATGACTGTGGTAAGAAGCGTGCTTCGAGGTTCAGTCCCACTGCGCGACACCTTGGGCAAGTGTTTCTACACTAGCCTCGAGCCGACCAAATTCTCGTGAGTTGATTTGGTAGACGGAAACTTAAACATCATATATATGTATATACGAGTATATGTATATGCGCGTGTGTTTTGTGTTTATGTTTGTCGCCTACCATGGTTTTACAACCGGTGCTGGTCTGTTTACGTTCCCATAACTGCTAAGAGATCGATAGAATAAGTACCGGGTTTTAAGAAAATGTACTGGGGCCGATTCATTCGACTAAAAATTCTTCAAGGTGGTGCCCCAGCATGACCGCTGAATAATGACTAAAATAAGCAAAAGATAATAGACAAAGATATTACTAAAAGTATTAGGTGTAATCGTAAGGTCAAAGTGGTAAAACCTGCTTCCGTCGAATAGAATTACTTTCAGTAATTATTGTCAAATGAAACGGATACACTATTCTATCAATCTTTAATCGGCATCATTTACTGTGCTGCGCTCATGCTCGCGCGATGCCTTCAAGAACATTTTGATATTGATATCAACAAAAGCAGTAATTTAAGCCAGTAGTTATTTAATAATATCTATTTGATGATCTATTAGGTTGCATAGCATAAAGGAACCTCAACAAAATTGTTTTAGCATTGATGTCACAATCTCATGGGGTGGTACAGTTAAAAGGCATTGCTCCTTACTCCAGATGCAGTAAGAAATTTTTTTTTTAAATGGTGTTAAATAAACACTTGATATATACATGACGGATATTCTTTGATCAAAATCCTTGCCTGCTTTGCTTTGATATCGATCCCAGAATCAGGTGGCCTCCGAAGCGAACGTTTTACCACACAACCAGGGCTATGTCTAAATGTGTGTTTTTCTTTGCAATAAAACTATATTATGAAGCTATGTTAAATATTTTAAATACTTATCCGATCTTTAACTGTAATTGGATCAAAGTAAATCCGACAAGGAACGATTGAATAACTTCACAATTCCAGAAAGAAAAATACGTAAATAAATAAAATGAAAGAAGCAAAATGATAAATAAATAAATCATTCATGAAACCAATCAGTTTAATTTAGGCGAAGCTTAACAGAAGCGATGCCAAAGAAAAGGAAAAGGAAAATTAAGAAGCCAAAAAATATTTTTTTAAAAAGTAAAGAATATTGAAAATAAATGCAGAATGTTAAAGAGATTTCTATAAACTGTTCAATTTGATTTGAAGCCAAAGTATTATGACTCGTGTGATGTTTACTGTCTGCCAGTAAAATGTAGTACATTAAAATGGAATTCAAAGGGAAACGTTTACATCTGCACTTGTAAGATTTACGTTCAAAGCAGAGTTCATGTGATAGTAATTAATGAATTGATTACAGGGATCAAAGAGCATTTTAATTTGGAGAAAATATGAATTCGGCTGCTGGAAACGAAAGATCAAATTTCAAACGTTGACACACACACACACACACATCATATGTATAATATGTTGCCCATTGTGGCTGCTATTTATTTTGCTCGAATTTTAAAAGGAATGATTTCGTATTTCTTGGGAATAGTAGCTGAATGTTTAGCTTCATTGCAACTGACTGTGAAAAATAACTGCATAACCGCACCGGATACGCAGTTCTCCATGGTATTTCCGAATGCAATTGTATATCGGATCGCAGTGATTATATTTTTCCGTCCTTCTACACCTGTGAATCGCACCTGAAGATTTATTACTTGAGATATACTTTATATATCCTTTGTATATCTTTTTACGGCCATATCACGTTGAAAATACCGGTTCTCGTCCGATCCCCTAAGTTGAGCAACATCAAACCTAGTAAGTATTTAGATGGATGACCTAGGTGCTGTAAACATCTTCTATTCATTGGTGGTGCCCCGGCATGACTACAACCTTAGAGTTGAAACTTATAAAATAATATGAAAGCTGTGCAGATGTTTTAGCAGATGTTGAATTGAAACACAACAGAAAACCCGTGAAAGTCTGCGAGAGAGGAACTCAATCCTGAGTGGGTGTCATCCTCCAGTTCTACATATGACTCGTGTCCATGTGGTTGCGCTTGCTAAAGATGATTATACATATTAAAACAAAGTTGCAGAATCAACGTACTGTGATGGAAATTTAAGGTAACGTAATCCAAGGAGAGAGTGAGAAATCCATGAATGAGATACTCCAAATCAGTCGGAAAGACGCGGACGTAGACGGTCCGTGCGAGCGAGTAGTAAAAAGTCAATTCAAATAAACAATTACTTCAATTAAACGAGTAAAAGTAACGGACAACAGGAGGACGCGCGTAAGGAAGGTATTAGCTTGATGGTCGGGGAAAAGAGCGAGATTGACGTATCGAGAATGGTTTTTTATGGCGGCGATTTACACCGAGCGTCAAGTTAATACATTACTTGTGTATATCATCTTGTTGACCGTTAATCCTACTCGTTTATTTGAATTGACTTATTTATAAGTTGTTTATAATTTTAATCTTAAAGGTATTTTAATATGCTGCCACATTTTTTGATGGAATTTTTTTCTGTAAAAAAACTTCAGCCTCTATTAAAAGTAAACTTATTACTACTCGCTATAGGGACTGGTAACCACTATAAGCTGTAGTGGAGAACGGTTCACACGTGTGCTGAGGCTGACCAAAGGATTTTATTTTTAGATATATCTGGGGTACTTATATGTACTCATGATTTTTGCTTCGGCTTTTTCCATGGGCGCATGTAAGTATCTTCTTATTTATATCCTTTCGTATTTTCTACTGAAGAGGAAAAGTCTATTATAAGATTAATTCCAAAATTGATTCAATATAGAAATAACGAACTTTAAAAAAAATTCTATTGGCCGGCTTTCCTCGATTTCAGCTCTTCGTGTTTTTTATCTGTAGCGAGTAGATT
>NC_043017.1:33574415-33576915 GCF_006345805.1 Octopus sinensis | reverse complement strand
TATCTATCTATCTATCTATCTATCTATCTATCTATCTATCTATCTATCTATCTATCTATCTATCTATCTGAATAAATTTATATATGAATATGCACATGTACAGATGTACGTAAATATGTTTGTGTGTATGTATGTATGTATCTGTATCCTTACCAAGCATTTTCAGCCAATCTGTTTAGGGGTGTGAAATACCGAATAGAATAGAAAATTATAGATACGAGAAAGATGACGGAAAGTGGATTACCGAAATATTGTTTCAGAAGGAAGAACTCTTATAAGAACAGAAATGTGCATAAATGCGGAATTGGTTAAAAATATATCTTCCATCCAACTACAACAAAAACTGAAGGGAAATAACATATGTTTTCACGTGCATTCACGTGCTGCTATTTATATGTGCTTATTGAAATATAATAACATTAAAATTAGTTGGATTTAGATAGAAACCAAGTAAAATGATCGCGGTGGATTAGAGTTACTTAACGGCTCAAGAAGAGAAGAGAATATCCTTACGAATTTTACAGTGGATAAAGAATTACTTTGAGTAAGTCAGAAGGAAACAGACATCAATGGAATTTGTGTCATAAATTTAAACCGTTTAAGATTTTGCAAAAGAAAACAGTAAATAAAAGAAATATCAGACAGCAGTTAAAGTGAGAAGAAATCGAAGAAAAAAAAATTAGTTGGTTAAGTTAGGATTAAGTAAGGTGGTTTTCTAAATGGAGAAAATGTTACTTTCACAGTAATTGACTGAAGGAATTAAATATAGAAATTAATAATAATTAAAAACATATATGGAAAAGACTTCATCCATCACTGTTCTGTATATATTATGATGTAGCGTGGCATATAAACTATTTTGACAAATACAAATAAAGATGGCATGACAGATATGTTGGGGCTATAAAGGTGGGTAGTGTATAAATTGTGAGATGCAGTGCTTGTTTAAAATAAAGTACTGATTGCAAATTTGTTGAGACTAGTAAAGGTTAAGTATTAGTTACTTCTGTTTATACGAAATATTATCAGTACGATTACTAAAGTGACGAGCTGGCAGAAACGGGAGCACGCCGGGCGAAATGCTTAGCAGTATTTCGTCTGCCGCTACGTTCTGAGTTCAAATTCCGCCGAGGTCGACTTTGCCTTTCATCCTTTCGAGGTCGATTAAATAAGCACCAGTTACGCACTGGGGTCGATATATTCGACTTAATCCGTTTGTCTGTCCATGTTTGTCCCCTCTATGTTTAGCCCCTTGTGGGCAATAAAGAAATAAGAATAGTTAGAATGCTGGGCGAAATGCGTAGTGGCATTTTGTCCGATTCGGTTTTACCTTCTGTCCTTTTGGGGTGGATACATTCAACTAGATCGCTCTCCGCAAAACTGTTGGACTTGTGCTAAAATTTGAAACCATTATTATTCAATAGTTTTATTTTATTACATGCTTTCACTGCTCTACCGAGCGCAGATTTGTGTGTCTTGGGTATGTGCTGGGATTTGTTATGGTGCTCTTATTTTTTTACTGTAATTGAAAGTGCTTTGAGGAAGATGTGTGCAGTGCCCAGGAGTGCTATTTTCACATTGTTATATATACAATGCTCTCATTACTATATTTTCCGCATGACTTATCAAAGAATTAGTTTCGGTTATCATGTTTGTAGAAGCCACGGATATCATGCCACTTATTTTTGTGTTTCTAGTGTAACCTTATTTTTTCTTATATCTTTTGTTTGGTGGGACCTTTTCTTAGGATCTTCTATTTCTCCGAGTACTTTTGTCAAAATAGTGTATTCTTTCTTCATCTAAACCTGCTTCTTGTGCATCCCTAATGTTTGTGATTCCATTTATCGTTTGATTTAATTCTAATTCTTCTGTAACTGTTACCTCGAATGTCCGCGACTTCTGTCTCTTCGCTTAAATCTTCCTCATCTGGTCCACATTCAATCTTTCTTCTGATCGCAGAAATTTCAATTTCAGTTATCCGTTTATTAGTTCTAATTTCTCCAGCCTGGTCAGCTAACCTTTGATCTGTGACCTTAAAAATGACCCTTTTATTCTCATATTTGCTTGCTTCAGCCTTTGTAACCTCTCCGATTTGGTTCATTTCTCAAACACCTGATTGACTTCCTTTTTTCCATTTTCCTTCTGGTCAGTAATTTGATGCCGACGACCTGTAGAAACCTGTCCAGCGTATCCATGTATGCCACATAGGATGGATGGTGACCATCGAGGCCATTGGTTCCAGCCCCACTTGCATCATTATTTGTTTGAAATGTATTTATCATTTACATGAGTACTTCGCTTTCGTAGAGTTTTTCCTTCCCTTAGTATTTTTACCAAGTACCATATCTAGGAAGAATGTCAATATGACACAAGAGCTCATCCGATCCATACTATGGTTGTTATTTTCTGCCACGGCATCAACCCACAATATTTATAATATAAAGGATTAGTTTCATTTTGAAGATTTCTCTCTCTCTCTCTCTCCCTCTCTCTCTCTCTC
>NC_043017.1:33559415-33569415 GCF_006345805.1 Octopus sinensis | reverse complement strand
TGAACTAAAACAATGATCTTCTCATCTGAGACGAACCGATTTCAAGAGACCGTTGTTGTCAAGGCTATTGTTTACACAGAAATATTGATGTCCCAAACTTAAAGTCGGTGTTTTTACAAAAAAAAAACGTCCATGAAAGAGACAACAACAACCCCCGCCGTCGACCCCCATGACCATAAGAACATCTGACAAGTCTGCCAACATACGAACAAAAGAAAATATCACGTGCTATAAAATGCAAAGAAATAAAAAAATAATAACATCCATAGTAAAAACAATAAAAGAAGCAACACAATCAGATAGAAGGCAAAAGCATCAACACACTCATCCAAACATACGAGCTGTAGCCGTGATTAGCTCCAGCTTCGTAAATAACAAATATCGCAGTAAAACAGAAATGATACAAATGAAAGAATAGGGCTTTGTGAAACTCGTTTCCAAATTCCTGCTGAACACAAAAAAAACCTCATCGAGTATTACGGAGGAAACTGGTGGATTAGAGGGGACAAATGATGTTTAGGGTAGTATATTTATGGCCCAGTTGCAAACAGATTTACACAACCCCATGAGTGGATTACTTGTAACTCGTCAAGACTATTCTATATAACCATCCTCAATTTATTTTTCTAAGAGATAAGAGCCATTCTCAGAACAGTATAACCATCCTCAATTTATTTTTCTAAGAGATAAGAGCCATTCTCAGAACAGTATAACCATCCTCAATTTATTTTTCTAAGAGATAAGAGCCATTCTCAGAACAGTATAACCATCCTCAATTTATTTTTCTAAGAGATAAGAGCCATTCTCAGAACAGTATAACCATCCTCAATTTGTTTTTCTAAGAGATAAGAGCCATTCTCAGAACAGTATAACCATCCTCAATTTGTTTTCTAAGAGATAAGAGCCATTCTCAGAACAGTATAACCATCCTCAATTTATTTTTCTAAGAGATAAGAGCCATTCTCAGAACAGTATAACCATCCTCAATTTGTTTTTCTAAGAGATAAGAGCCATTCTCAGACAGTATAACCATCCTCAATTTGTTTTTCTAAGAGATAAGAGCCATTCTCAGAACAGTATAACCATCCTCAATTTGTTTTTCTAAGAGATAAGAGCCATTCTCAGAACAGTATAACCATCCTCAATTTATTTTTCTAAGAGATAAGAGCCATTCTCAGAACAGTATAACCATCCTCAATTTATTTTTCTAAGAGATAAGAGCCATTCTCAGAACAGTATAACCATCCTCAATTTATTTTTCTAAGAGATAAGAGCCATTCTCAGAACAGTATAACCATCCTCAATTTATTTTTCTAAGAGATAAGAGCCATTCTCAGAACAGTATAACCATCCTCAATTTATTTTTCTAAGAGATATAGCCATTCTCAGAACAGTATAACCATCCTCAATTTATTTTTCTAAGAGATATAGCCATTCTCAGAACAGTATAACCATCCTCAATTTATTTTTCTAAGAGATAAGAGCCATTCTCAGAACAGTATAACCATCCTCAATTAATTTTTCTAAGAGATAAGAGCCATTCTCAGAACAGTATAACCATGATCAATTTGTTTTTCTAAGAGATAAGAGCCATTCTCAGAACAGTATAACCATCCTCAATTTATTTTTCTAAGAGATAAGAGCCATTCTCAGAACAGTATAACCATCCTCAATTTATTTTTCTAAGAGATAAGAGCCATTCTCAGAACAGTATAACCATCCTCAATTTATTTTTCTAAGAGATAAGAGCCATTCTCAGAACAGTATAACCATCCTCAATTTGTTTTTCTAAGAGATAAGAGCCATTCTCAGAACAGTATAACCATCCTCAATTTATTTTTCTAAGAGATAAGAGCCATTCTCAGAACAGTATAACCATCCTCAATTTATTTTTCTAAGAGATAAGAGCCATTCTCAGAACAGTATAACCATCCTCAATTTATTTTCTAAGAGATAAGAGCCATTCTCAGAACAGTATAACCATCCTCAATTTGTTTTTCTAAGAGATAAGAGCCATTCTCAGAACAGTATAACCATCCTCAATTTATTTTTCTAAGAGATAAGAGCCATTCTCAGAACAGTATAACCATCCTCAATTTATTTTTCTAAGAGATAAGAGCCATTCTCAGAACAGTATAACCATCCTCAATTTGTTTTTCTAAGAGATAAGAGCCATTCTCAGAACAGTATAACCATCCTCAATTTATTTTTCTAAGAGATAAGAGCCATTCTCAGAACAGTATAACCATCCTCAATTTGTTTTTCTAAGAGATAAGAGCCATTCTCAGAACAGTATGACCATCCTCAATTTGTTTTTCTAAGAGATAAGAGCCATTCTTAGAACAGTATAACCATCCTCAATTTGTTTTTCTAAGAGATAAGAGCCATTCTCAGAACAGTATAACCATCCTCAATTTATTTTTCTAAGAGATATAGCCATTCTCAGAACAGTATAACCATCCTCAATTTATTTTTCTAAGAGATAAGAGCCATTCTCAGAACAGTAAACCATCCTCAATTTATTTTTCTAAGAGATAAGAGCCATTCTCAGAACAGTATAACCATCCTCAATTATTTTTCTAAGAGATAAGAGCCATTCTCAGAACAGTATAACCATCCTCAATTTATTTTTCTAAGAGATAAGAGCCATTCTCAGAACAGTATAACCATCCTCAATTTATTTTTCTAAGAGATAAGAGCCATTCTCAGAACAGTATAACCATCCTCAATTTATTTTTCTAAGAGATAAGAGCCATTCTCAGAACAGTATAACCATCCTCAATTTGTTTTTCTAAGAGATAAGCCATTCTCAGAACAGTATAACCATCCTCAATTTATTTTCTAAGAGATAAGAGCCATTCTCAGAACAGTATAACCATCCTCAATTTGTTTTCTAAGAGATAAGAGCCATTCTCAGAACAGTATAACCATCCTCAATTTGTTTTTCTAAGAGATAAGAGCCATTCTCAGAACAGTATAACCATCCTCAATTTGTTTTTCTAAGAGATAAGAGCCATTCTCAGAACAGTATAACCATCCTCAATTTATTTTTCTAAGAGATATAGCCATTCTCAGAACAGTAAACCATCCTCAATTTATTTTTCTAAGAGATAAGAGCCATTCTCAGAACAGTATAACCATCCTCAATTTGTTTTTCTAAGAGATAAGAGCCATTCTCAGAACAGTATAACCATCCTCAATTTGTTTTTCTAAGAGATAAGAGCCATTCTCAGAACAGTATAACCATCCTCAATTTGTTTTTCTAAGAGATATAGCCATTCTCAGAACAGTATAACCATCCTCAATTTGTTTTTCTAAGAGATAAGAGCCATTCTCAGAACAGTATAACCATCCTCAATTTATTTTTCTAAGAGATATAGCCATTCTCAGAACAGTATAACCATCCTCAATTTGTTTTTCTAAGAGATATAGCCATTCTCAGAACAGTATAACCATCCTCAATTGTTTTTCTAAGAGATAAGAGCCATTCTCAGAACAGTATAACCATCCTCAATTTGTTTTTCTAAGAGATAAGCCATTCTCAGAACAGTATAACCATCCTCAATTTATTTTTCTAAGAGATAAGCCATTCTCAGAACAGTATAACCATCCTCAATTTGTTTTTCTAAGAGATATAGCCATTCTCAGAACAGTATAACCATCCTCAATTTGTTTTTCTAAGAGATAAGAGCCATTCTCAGAACAGTATAACCATCCTCAATTTATTTTTCTAAGAGATATAGCCATTCTCAGAACAGTATAACCATCCTCAATTTGTTTTTCTAAGAGATAAGAGCCATTCTCAGAACAGTATAACCATCCTCATTTGTTTTTCTAAGAGATAAGAGCCATTCTCAGAACAGTATAACCATCCTCAACTTGTTTTTCTAAGAGATAAGCCATTCTCAGAACAGTATAACCATCCTCAATTTGTTTTTCTAAGAGATAAGAGCCATTCTCAGAACAGTATAACCATCCTCAATTTGTTTTTCTAAGAGATAAGAGCCATTCTCAGAACAGTATAACCATCCTCAATTTATTTTTCTAAGAGATAAGAGCCATTCTCAGAACAGTATAACCATCCTCAATTGTTTTTCTAAGAGATAAGAGCCATTCTCAGAACAGTATAACCATCCTCAATTTATTTTTCTAAGAGATAAGAGCCATTCTCAGAACAGTAAACCATCCTCAATTTATTTTTCTAAGAGATATGAGCCATTCTCAGAACAGTATAACCATCCTCAATTTATTTTTCTAAGAGATAAGAGCCATTCTCAGAACAGTATAACCATCCTCAATTTGTTTTTCTAAGAGATAAGAGCCATTCTCAGAACAGTATAACCATCCTCAATTTATTTTTCTAAGAGATATAGCCATTCTCAGAACAGTATAACCATCCTAAATTTGTTTTTCTAAGAGATATAGCCATTCTCAGAACAGTATAACCATCCTCAATTTGTTTTTCTAAGAGATAAGAGCCATTCTCAGAACAGTATACCATCCTCAATTTATTTTTCTAAGAGATATAGCCATTCTCAGAACAGTATAACCATCCTCAATTTGTTTTTCTAAGAGATAAGAGCCATTCTCAGAACAGTATAACCATCCTCAATTTGTTTTCTAAGAGATATAGCCATTCTCAGAACAGTATAACCATCCTCAATTTGTTTTTCTAAGAGATAAGAGCCATTCTCAGAACAGTATAACCATCCTCAATTTATTTTTCTAAGAGATATAGCCATTCTCAGAACAGTATAACCATCCTCAATTTGTTTTTCTAAGAGATAAGAGCCATTCTCAGAACAGTATAACCATCCTCAATTTGTTTTTCTAAGAGATAAGAGCCATTCTCAGAACAGTATAACCATCCTCAATTTGTTTTTCTAAGAGATAAGAGCCATTCTCAGAACAGTATAACCATCCTCAATTTGTTTTTCTAAGAGATATAGCCATTCTCAGAACAGTATAACCATCCTCAATTTGTTTTTCTAAGAGATAAGAGCCATTCTCAGAACAGTATAACCATCCTCAATTTGTTTTTCTAAGAGATAAGAGCCATTCTCAGAACAGTATAACCATCCTCAATTTATTTTTCTAAGAGATAAGAGCCATTCTCAGAACAGTATAACCATCCTCAATTTGTTTTTCTAAGAGATAAGAGCCATTCTCAGAACAGTATAACCATCCTCAATTTGTTTTCTAAGAGATAAGAGCCATTCTCAGAACAGTATAACCATCCTCAATTTATTTTTCTAAGAGATAAGAGCCATTCTCAGAACAGTATAACCATCCTCAATTTATTTTTCTAAGAGATAAGAGCCATTCTCAGAACAGTATAACCATCCTCAATTTGTTTTTCTAAGAGATAAGAGCCATTCTCAGAACAGTATAACCATCCTCAATTTATTTTTCTAAGAGATAAGCCATTCTCAGAACAGTATAACCATCCTCAATTTGTTTTTCTAAGAGATATAAGCCATTCTCAGAACAGTATAACCATCCTCAATTTGTTTTTCTAAGAGATAAGAGCCATTCTCAGAACAGTATAACCATCCTCAATTTATTTTTCTAAGAGATAAGAGCCATTCTCAGAACAGTATAACCATCCTCAATTTGTTTTTCTAAGAGATAAGAGCCATTCTCAGAACAGTATAACCATCCTCAATTTATTTTTCTAAGAGATAAGAGCCATTCTCAGAACAGTATAACCATCCTCAATTTATTTTTCTAAGAGATAAGAGCCATTCTCAGAACAGTATAACCATCCTCAATTTATTTTTCTAAGAGATAAGAGCCATTCTCAGAACAGTATAACCATCCTCAATTTGTTTTTCTAAGAGATAAGAGCCATTCTCAGAACAGTATAACCATCCTCAATTTATTTTTCTAAGAGATATAGCCATTCTCAGAACAGTATAACCATCCTCAATTTATTTTTCTAAGAGATAAGAGCCATTCTCAGAACAGTATAACCATCCTCAATTTGTTTTTCTAAGAGATAAGAGCCATTCTCAGAACAGTATAACCATCCTCAATTTATTTTTCTAAGAGATAAGAGCCATTCTCAGAACAGTATAACCATCCTCAATTTGTTTTTCTAAGAGATAAGAGCCATTCTCAGAACAGTATAACCATCCTCAATTTGTTTTTCTAAGAGATAAGAGCCATTCTCAGAACAGTATAACCATCCTCAATTGTTTTTCTAAGAGATAAGAGCCATTCTCAGAACAGTATAACCATCCTCAATTTATTTTTCTAAGAGATAAGCCATTCTCAGAACAGTATAACCATCCTCAATTTATTTTTCTAAGAGATATAGCCATTCTCAGAACAGTATAACCATCCTCAATTTGTTTTTCTAAGAGATAAGAGCCATTCTCAGAACAGTATAACCATCCTCAATTTTTTTTCTAAGAGATAAGAGCCATTCTCAGAACAGTATAACCATCCTCAATTTGTTTTTCTAAGAGATAAGAGCCATTCTCAGAACAGTATAACCATCCTCAATTTGTTTTTCTAAGAGATAAGAGCCATTCTCAGAACAGTATAACCATCCTCAATTATTTTTCTAAGAGATATAGCCATTCTCAGAACAGTATAACCATCCTCAATTGTTTTTCTAAGAGATATAGCCATTCTCAGAACAGTATAACCATCCTCAATTTGTTTTTCTAAGAGATAAGAGCCATTCTCAGAACAGTATAACCATCCTCAATTTATTTTTCTAAGAGATATAGCCATTCTCAGAACAGTATAACCATCCTCAATTTGTTTTTCTAAGAGATATAGCCATTCTCAGAACAGTATAACCATCCTCAATTTTTTTTCTAAGAGATAAGAGCCATTCTCAGAACAGTATAACCATCCTCAATTTATTTTTCTAAGAGATATAGCCATTCTCAGAACAGTATAACCATCCTCAATTTGTTTTTCTAAGAGATAGAGCCATTCTCAGAACAGTATAACCATCCTCAATTTGTTTTTCTAAGAGATAAGAGCCATTCTCAGAACAGTATAACCATCCTCAATTTGTTTTTCTAAGAGATAAGCCATTCTCAGAACAGTATAACCATCCTCAATTTGTTTTTTCTAAGAGATAAGAGCCATTCTCAGAACAGTATACCATCCTCAATTTGTTTTTCTAAGAGATAAGAGCCATTCTCAGAACAGTATAACCATCCTCAATTTATTTTTCTAAGAGATAAGAGCCATTCTCAGAACAGTATAACCATCCTCAATTTGTTTTTCTAAGAGATAAGAGCCATTCTCAGAACAGTATAACCATCCTCAATTTATTTTTCTAAGAGATAAGAGCCATTCTCAGAACAGTATAACCATCCTCAATTTATTTTCTAAGAGATAAGAGCCATTCTCAGAACAGTATAACCATCCTCAATTTATTTTTCTAAGAGATAAGAGCCATTCTCAGAACAGTATAACCATCCTCAATTTGTTTTTCTAAGAGATAAGAGCCATTCTCAGAACAGTATAACCATCCTCAATTTATTTTTCTAAGAGATATAGCCATTCTCAGAACAGTATAACCATCCTCAATTTGTTTTTCTAAGAGATAAGCCATTCTCAGAACAGTATAACCATCCTCAATTTGTTTTTCTAAGAGATAAGAGCCATTCTCAGAACAGTATAACCATCCTCAATTTATTTTTCTAAGAGATAGAGCCATTCTCAGAACAGTATAACCATCCTCAATTTGTTTTTCTAAGAGATAAGAGCCATTCTCAGAACAGTATAACCATCCTCAATTTTTTTTCTAAGAGATATAGCCATTCTCAGAACAGTATAACCATCCTCAATTTGTTTTTCTAAGAGATAAGAGCCATTCTCAGAACAGTATAACCATCCTCAATTTATTTTTCTAAGAGATAAGAGCCATTCTCAGAACAGTATAACCATCCTCAATTGTTTTTCTAAGAGATAAGAGCCATTCTCAGAACAGTATAACCATCCTCAATTTGTTTTTCTAAGAGATAAGAGCCATTCTCAGAACAGTATAACCATCCTCAATTTGTTTTTCTAAGAGATAAGAGCCATTCTCAGAACAGTATAACCATCCTCAATTTGTTTTTCTAAGAGATAAGAGCCATTCTCAGAACAGTATAACCATCCTCAATTTGTTTTTCTAAGAGATAAGAGCCATTCTCAGAACAGTATAACCATCCTCAATTTGTTTTTCTAAGAGATAAGAGCCATTCTCAGAACAGTATAACCATCCTCAATTTATTTTTCTAAGAGATAAGAGCCATTCTCAGAACAGTATAACCATCCTCAATTTGTTTTTCTAAGAGATAAGAGCCATTCTCAGAACAGTATAACCATCCTCAATTTATTTTTCTAAGAGATAAGAGCCATTCTCAGAACAGTATAACCATCCTCAATTTATTTTTCTAAGAGATAAGAGCCATTCTCAGAACAGTATAACCATCCTCAATTTATTTTTCTAAGAGATAAGAGCCATTCTCAGAACAGTATAACCATCCTCAATTTGTTTTTCTAAGAGATAAGAGCCATTCTCAGAACAGTATAACCATCCTCAATTTATTTTTCTAAGAGATATAGCCATTCTCAGAACAGTATAACCATCCTCAATTTGTTTTTCTAAGAGATATAGCCATTCTCAGAACAGTATAACCATCCTCAATTTGTTTTTCTAAGAGATAAGAGCCATTCTCAGAACAGTATAACCATCCTCAATTTATTTTTCTAAGAGATATAGCCATTCTCAGAACAGTATAACCATCCTCAATTTGTTTTTCTAAGAGATAAGAGCCATTCTCAGAACAGTATAACCATCCTCAATTTATTTTTCTAAGAGATATAGCCATTCTCAGAACAGTATAACCATCCTCAATTTATTTTTCTAAGAGATAAGAGCCATTCTCAGAACAGTATAACCATCCTCAATTTTTTTTCTAAGAGATAAGAGCCATTCTCAGAACAGTATAACCATCCTCAATTTGTTTTTCTAAGAGATAAGAGCCATTCTCAGAACAGTATAACCATCCTCAATTATTTTTCTAAGAGATAAGAGCCATTCTCAGAACAGTATAACCATCCTCAATTTGTTTTTCTAAGAGATAAGAGCCATTCTCAGAACAGTATAACCATCCTCAATTTGTTTTTCTAAGAGATAAGAGCCATTCTCAGAACAGTATAACCATCCTCAATTAATTTTTCTAAGAGATAAGAGCCATTCTCAGAACAGTATAACCATCCTCAATTTGTTTTTCTAAGAGATAAGAGCCATTCTCAGAACAGTATAACCATCCTCAATTTATTTTTCTAAGAGATAAGAGCCATTCTCAGAACAGTATAACCATCCTCAATTTATTTTTCTAAGAGATAAGAGCCATTCTCAGAACAGTATAACCATCCTCAATTTTTTTTCTAAGAGATAAGAGCCATTCTCAGAACAGTATAACCATCCTCAATTTATTTTTCTAAGAGATATAGCCATTCTCAGAACAGTATAACCATCCTCAATTTGTTTTTCTAAGAGATATAGCCATTCTCAGACAGTATAACCATCCTCAATTTGTTTTTCTAAGAGATAAGAGCCATTCTCAGAACAGTATAACCATCCTCAATTTGTTTTTCTAAGAGATAAGAGCCATTCTCAGAACAGTATAACCATCCTCAATTTGTTTTTCTAAGAGATAAGAGCCATTCTCAGAACAGTATAACCATCCTCAATTTGTTTTTCTAAGAGATAAGAGCCATTCTCAGAAATAAAAGACATTTATGTTAGGATTCGAGGAAAAGCCACTTGTTCAACAATTTCAAAACTCTTGATATACATATCGGATCTGTCACAGACAGGAAGAATGCGCTTTTACAATAACGTTGGTTTTCTTTGCCTTCAAAACGAAGAGAAGTAGGAAAGGAAAAAGGGTCACATACACTAGCAAGCACAACTTTAACAAGAGTAGCAGAACCCAAAAGATGTTTCGAGTAAAGCATTGGTGGCAAATTTGATGAAAGC
>NC_043017.1:33549415-33554415 GCF_006345805.1 Octopus sinensis | reverse complement strand
TTGCAGTTATCTTAGTTTCTTTTTGATTTTATTTTCAGATTTTGAACCGAAGCAGATTTTGAATAGGCGCAGGAGTGGCTGTGTGGTAAGTAGCTTGCTAACCAACGACATGGTTCCGGGTTCGGTCCCACTGCGTGGTATCTTGGGCAAGTGTCCAATATATATATATATATATATATATATATATATATATAATGGGCTTCTTTCAGTTTCCGTCTACCAAATCCACTCACAAGGCTTTGGTCGACCCGAGGCTATGCCACAGAACCTCTCAATACTGGTAACCATTAAGTATTATCCTGCCTTCATAAATATATCTATGAAATAAATCAAGCAATATCAATATACATCATTAGCATAAACCATGAAATAAAAACGTGTTCAAGCTTAAGAGATTGGAAGACGCTTCAGAATAAGAAGCATATCAAAAATGCATTCCCATCTTCAGCTGTCTAACAGATACCACTATAGTTTCAACACCTAGACAGTATCAAATGGCGGTATCAACATCATTTAAAGCATAAATGCTGCCTGGAAATTCAAATGACAAGCAGCCGGGATGAAATATTAGCGTAATATACGCTTTACGCCGACACCTGCATTATCGAATAACACGCTGAAAACTGGGGATATTTTTCACTCTTTTAGCAGTCTTTAGTGAAGCTTGGTGAGTGAGAATTGCCATATATATATATATATATATAGTGCGTGTGTGTATGCGTGATAACGGATTTGTGCAATAACGTAACACTGATTATATAAATGTCTGATTTATTGAATCCCTTACTATAATACTTTGCACAATATTGAATAGGCTTATTATATCTAATATATCAGCCCTGTGTGGCTAATAAAAGAAAGTTATATCTAATATATATTTAGCTATAGTTCATGCAAAATTGAATTAAGTAGCTTTTTAATTTCCCTAATTTCATTAATAATGTTAAATTCTCAGCCTAGAGCCCTTTTTGTAATCTTTTTGGAAGATAAAATTTCCTTTTTATCTGATTCCATTACTTTCCGGGATGATTCTTATAATAACGGTTTTCTTTCTAGTTTCCGATGAAAAAGGCATTTCAAAGATTAACTTATACACTTTGCCTTTCAGCTTTACACAGCCTCTTTTGTGTAACTTGAAATCTTGACCTGTCCCCTATTACGGGATAGTCGAACAATCGAACAATAATTAGTTTATGCCGTGCGAAGACGTAACGCATATTATAATAAGCTTGAGAGCAGTTCAGTTGATATGCGCTTTGTTAACTTTTATGGATAATCTGATGGGGCATTTTTAGAAATCATATGCATGAAATAAACCTTAAATCGTTTCACTGGGTAAAATAAAATCAGAAAATTGATGCTGAATCATAATTGTGTATGACTTAGATTTAGCATTAAACAACATGTGATTAACTGTTGTACCTACCTGATTATATTCGAAAGTTTAAAGAATAAAAGACAATATATGTGGATTTTAGAAATTGAGTTAGTGAGAATACCCATTAAAATTTTACCTGTCCTTGTATTCTCTACTCAAGACAATCATTTCGCTCTGCTTCATTCATTTGATCCCCTCAGCGAATATACAGATGATTTATAGCTGAAGAACCAGCATTAAATTGACCCTTCCATCAGTTACAACAATAACTTCTCAGAAAGGGAGAAAATAATATCCCATCAGTGCAACCACCGGAAACGGCAAAGGAAACAGTAAAAAGGAAACATTTTATAAAGAAATATTCTTGGGCATTATTACTAGAGCTCGAGAGTTCAATTCTGTTTCGGGATATTTTGCTGGCAACATTTATAATCGCAGTCCAAAGATCAACTTCAAAATCCAATCCAATCCGATCGAAGATTATTTTCACTCCTATATGTTAACAAAATCTTTCACATAGAATCAAGAGGTTTGTGAAAAGTGTTTCAACACTTCTTTGCATATTCTTTTTTTCTTTAACAATTTAGACCGAAGTTGTCTCTTAGTTTTTCAGTTTCTTTTTTTCTCTCTCTCATTTGTTCTGCAGCATTTTCCTAGATTGAAAGCTTACAAATGTCTATTTGGTACGGCGCAGGATATTTTTTCCTTTTGTTATTAGCTTTTTTTTCTTTCTTTTCATTCTTCTCTATATTGCCTGGCTCGTTGATCCTTTCTCATTTCTTTCCTCTCGTATTTCTTCACACTTAACAGAACATTGGAGAAATCTCATAAAAACCAAAATTGAAATAAACACATTCACCTGGGAGCAACTATCTTACTAACTAAATAGATAAATAAAGAAGTTACTTCTAAAAATATTCTCTCCTAGAAATGGTTGGAAATAGATTGCATGATATCTTTGTATTGATAAAAGCTATTTGTTAAAGACTTGGAAAAGTGAAAACAAATATAAAAATAAAGTATAGTGGTACCTACGGGGGAAGAAGTGAAAAATAAAGACAAAAACCAGCAACTTGCTTTTTATTCTTTATTCTAGATTTTGTAGTCATTACATTTTTTATTAAATTTAATTGGGAAACAAATTTTATAAGAGTGATCATTATTTTTGTGTTATTATAGTAGTCTAAGAAGCGGTTCTAGTGGTGTTGGTGACGACGATTATGACTTTGCAGATGGGGACAATAAATGTGTTATGGCGGTGAAGAAACAGCGGTAGGGGGCCATTGTGCTGCGGTATTTGGCGAGGACTTGAGGTAAAAAAGTAATTTTGCTTAGCTATCTGCTATTTCCACTAATGAATGGTTTATTAGAGGCAGAGTAAAATATTTAACAATGGAGATTCGGAATGCTTCAACGACTTAAAAGCTCATGACACACACATATATACACACGCATACACATACATTCATACACACATATATGCATGCACACATACATACATACGTCGCACACACACACATGCATACTTATATATATGTATATATATATGTAATATATATATAATATATATATATGTGTGTGTGTGTGTGTAGATAATTAATAATATCAGGGTAATAAAAGTTTTAGAAATTCTTTACTACCAGTGGCCTAGGGTGTAGAAAAAATAGTCAATAGACTATATATTATTCATATAAATACATTTAAACACATAAGAGGTATCTGTCATAGCATTCCTGGCATGCTAGAAGGAACAGCCAAAACCAAAACCACTATTAGAGATAAACGTCGAAGTGAATGAAAAATAAAAACATTTACCATCTATCTCCTGGACCATGGTTTCTGAAATTTTTAACAAATAAAATAATCTGCAGACGAAGTCTTCATCATCAGGCAAGCCTAGATTAAACATATAAGTATGAGGCTCATACTTATATATATATAAATATATATATATAATATATATATATATTTTTATCAATATATATATATATATATATATATATATACATATATATATATATTGATAAATATATATATATATATATATATATATATATATATATATATATATATATACAAATTGAGATAGGGGTTGTAAATGCAACCCTCCATGGGATAACATATATCCAATATACTGCTAGTGAAGTACCCAACAAAGTTAATACATAAATGTTAAGGATTGCGATGCAATCAATTCATTTACTGTATTATATGGGCAAAGGTAAAATACACACGTATATATGTTTACTAATTTATATTATGTATTTACATTATTATGTATATGTATATTTTTATATGTATAGGAGTGTGAGTATATGCACTCATATGTATATGTATATCTCCGAAGAGGCCTTATGATATTTTTGTAAATGTCTCATTTATATCTATATATTGACCTACCATAAAAGGCTAATATTGGTAAAATGAGATATACTTACCTACATGGCCGAAACAGCTGTAAGATGTAATCTATACTTATATCGATATTTACTTATATTTATATTCTCTTTTTTATATATATTCTATTTATTTTTCAACATTACTCTTTTATGTACACTTTTTCATGTACATTCCTTTATGTACACTGATTTGTTCTGCTTTTTTATGTTTAACCCTACAGCCTCTTATGTGGTGGTTTAATAAGGTATGTGATTGAGTATTATCTGGTAATTGATATTTGATTTAGATGTATTTCTCCATTTTCTTATCTTGTATATATATATATATATATTGATAAAAAAAAATATATGTATATATATATTGATAAAAATGTTAAGAAAACAAAAGAAAGAGACCTCGATATTATGTAAATAGAGGAATTCATCTGTAAATGTAATATGTGGCGATTATTCGGTAGCCATGATGAAACTCCGACATTCAGATGCCGAGGTGGAAATCCACGCCACCATCTCTTCAGTTATCCGGTCATCCACCTCGGCATCCGAAACTCGCAGTTTTAACATGGCTACTGAATAATTGTCACATATATTACATTTACAGATATATATATATATATATTATATATATATATATATATATATATATATATATGTGTGTGTGTGTGTGTGTGTGTGTGTGTGTGTGTAGATATAAATATATATACAACACACACATAAACATACATATAGATATATACATATAATAATATAAATAATATATAAATATATGCATATATATACATACATAGATGTACATACCTACATCTATATGTATATATACATGCATATATGGGTACAGGACATTAAAAAACGTTGAACTCAATGAGAAACGAAAGCATAAAGACAAAAACATAGAAAACGAACTTTTTTTTTAACAACGAAAAAACAGACAAACGAGACATAAATAATATTCCCCTTCATCAATTGTCCCTGTTTCATCTACTCCGCGTGCGAAAGCAAGGACAATATGCGACTTCGTTGAAACAATCCTTTCCGCAAAGCAAATTTAATTCAATTTGGGATTTTTTTGCGAAGGGTGAAAGTCGTAACAAGAGCAGGACAGTGAGAACAAAACAGTAACAAGAGCAGGACAGTGAGAACAAGACAGTAAAAATAAACGGTGAGGGCTGTTAAACCAAGACGATAGTCTTTTTTAGTCTCTAGTCTAGTCCTTTTTCCGCTTT
>NC_043017.1:33529415-33536915 GCF_006345805.1 Octopus sinensis | reverse complement strand
GCTGAAGGTTAGGTGAAGGAAACTGAGTAGCTGTAAGTACAAGTGTGTCTTAATGAAAGCTTATGAAATATGTGATCTATTGTTAAATGGCAATAAATTAAATTGAAAATCCTTTACAATTTCAGTTTAAATGCTCGCATCTATCATTCAATATTAGGATCTTCCTACGCATATAAACATCAGTGCACTATTTCATACACACTCATAAAGGTGAGTGAATATTGCACTGATGTTTCATACACACTCACAATGGTGGTGAGCTGGCAACAATCCTTAGTACTCCTTTATGCCTTCAGTTTAAATTCCGCTAGGGTCGACTTTATCCATCATCCCCGATAAAATAAGTACCAGTTGAAACATTGGGATCGATATAATGAACTTATCACAGAAATTTGCTTGCGTTCTTCCAAAATTTGAAATCAATATTTACACACGCACACACACACACACACACACACACACACACACACACACACACACAATACATTCAATCTTTTATTTCATAATTTCTATTAAATTGGATGTCTTTTGCATAATATTCTGCTTCATGTCTGCATAGTAACGGTCAGTAAAACAGTAAAATCCGTATTATAATTTATATTTGTATTAACTATCTACAATTAATTTTACGATTAAAAGTACACATACACACACACAAACACACACACACATACACACACACACACACGCACGCATGCACGCACGCACGGGCACACACATATTTACGAGGGGTGGTGGTGCAGAAAAGTTCCTGACTTTGGGTAAAAGAAAGTAGACGAGGATCAGTAAATAATGATGTTATTCAACATGTTCTCCTCTCAGGTTCACACATTACTGCAGCAGTCCTTCAGTTTTTCTTAGCCCGTAAAAGAACTCAGACGGTTGAACCTCCAGGTAGGCTTTCGTGATACCCTAAATATATATATATATATATATATATATATATATATATATAGATATATATATATATTTAAATTTAAAATTACGCAATATACTAATAGTGAAACATGTATTCGAATAATCCATATTTTTATTGCTTTTTCTTTTGTCTTGCTCGATTACGTTTTGGTTATTTTGCTAAATGTTTCTTGTGAACATTTCTTAGTGGTAAGACCATAGCAGATCTATTTCTAGCATAAGGGTCTCCACATAGTGGTTTCCTTCTAATATATATATATATATATATATATATATATTGGAAATAGAACATAAAAGCAATTATCGAGAAAGAAGGCAATGATACATGGAATAGCATTCGTCAGAACATGATCACCAGAATCAGCGTCGTCCCGCTATTCTTTGATCCTTTTATTCTTTTATTCGTTTCAGTCATTTGAATGCGGCTATGCTGGAGCACCGCCTTTAGTCAAACAAATCGACCCCAGGACATATTCTTTGAAAGCCTATAACTTATTCTATTGTTTTCTTTTGCCGAACCGCTAAGTTATGGGGACATAGACAAGACAAAACCAGTTGTCAAGCGATGGTGGGGGGAGAGACACAGACATGCACGCACATGCACACACATGCACACACATATACATATATACGACAGGCTTCTTTCAGTTTCCGTTTACCAAATCCACTTACAAAGCTTTGGTCGGCCCGAGGCTATAGTAGAAGACACTTGCCCAAGGTGCCACGCAGTAGGACTGAACCCGGAACCATGTAGTTGGTAAGCAAGCTGGTTACCACACAACCAATCCTTCGCCTATATGTTCAACATACGAATGAGATGGAAACTTGTGACAGATATCTACAGATGTAACCAGTTATTTGTCCAGTACTAGTGAAGAATATATATCTAGAAATTGGTGGCATCCACGCCACATATATAGGAAATGTGGGCGTGTGTGTGTGTAGATATAAAGAGAGAAAAAGAGCATTGTGAGGTACACGTTTCCCTGGTGTTATACGAGTTGGTTTGAGTTCTAATATATATTTAAAAGATAGATTTTTGGTTTGCTATAAAAATAGAATACATTCAACTGGATTTTTAAAGTTATATCCAAAAGATTAAGACTGAAATGAGTTTGATCAGGAATGTGTGTGTGTGTGTCTGTGTGTGTGTTTAAAATCAAGCGCGTGATATGCATTTAAGTATAACCTAGCTGTGACAAGATACATTCATTTTCATATATAAATATGTATGCACACACACACACACCTACACACAAACACACACACAACTACACACACACTCACGTACACGTATACATGTAATAGGACATCTATTGGATATAATGGTGAAGTATGTATATCCAGAAATAGGAGGCCTTTAATATTTATATAATATTTCATGGAAACAGTATCTTTGGTTTGTTATACGCTATTAAGAAAGATGTGACGAAGTGTTGCAGGAAAATTAATCACTTATAGAAGTCTGCTGAAACAATATATCCAAATTAAAACCACATAATTCTGAGAAAGAAATATCATAGTAAAAATACTTACTTAAAATCAGGAAAATATATCACAATTAAATATTCTTTTCAGTCTTAAACATATAAGAATATACATAATTTCCTTTTTTTTTATAATTTTCAGGAAATCAGAACGTAATCATTACGTTTATGAATTTGTGTTGCAAGATTCTTGATGGGAAACCTATTTCTTTATTACCCACAAGGGGCTAAACACAGAGGGGACAAACAATGACAGACATAGGTATAAAGTCGATTACATCGACCCCAGTGCGTTACTGGTACTTAATTTATCGACCCCGAAAGGATGAAAGCAAAGTCGACCTCGGCGGAATTTGAACTCACAACGTAACGCAGACGAAATACCGTTAAGCATTTCGCCCGGCGTGCTAACATTTCTGCCAGCTCGCCGCCTTAATGGGAAACCGTGTGTTGAAACAGATATTGTGCGTGTGTATATGTACATATATACACACACACATACACGCACACATATATATATATACATATATACACATACATACATACACGTACACATATATGCATACACACACATACACGTACGTACACACATATAAGCACAGACACACACACACATACGCACACAAAAACATGCGCACACATCCGCACACAAAAACATGCGCACACATCCGCACGCACACACTCACACACCCAAAACTCACTACCCCACGGATACACGCATATACATCCATATACGCTTACACACACACACATACAAACGCACACATACACGCACAAACAACTACACGTACATACATACACACACACACACACACAAATGAACCCACACATACATCCCATAGACACGGCACACAATTATACATACACCCACACAATTATACATACATATATATGCACACACACGCACGTACAAGCACACACGCACACATACACTAAGTTAAGCACAGTTACTCGCCACACACCCAAACTTTACGCATACACACACGAACACACACATACACACACACACTACAAACAAAACACACACACGATACATATACATACACGCACACACACATACCTCTTTGTTTTTGACTTGTGACTGGACACAAAAACACCACTCCTTATTCTTACATACTGGCCAGCTACTAGCCAGTTGTTCGCCATACACACATACACACACACGCACACACACACACACACGTGCCATCATTGCACACATACACATACACGCGCACACGCAGACCTCCGCGCACGCACACATCCACACACATTCCCCCTCTCACTTTCCTTGTCTTTACCATACTGTCTTTGAAAACTCTCCTGTCTTTAAAAAACATTATTCTTCCACCTTTCTACTTCCGGTCTTTCAATATGTGACCTCGTGAGTACCGCTGGCGTTTTTTTTTCCTCTGTCTTCCCTTCTCGGGATCTTTCCTTCTCCTATGTTTCCGACGAAGAACTCCGCTCGAAACGTTAAACGCTCCTTCTTCCCTTCTTTCCTGAGCGTCCAATAATACTTTATTTGTTCCACGTCCTCGCGTTGTGTTTTTTGTTTTTTTTATGTTTTCTTGTTTGGATTAACTATATATATATATATATATATATATATATATATATATATATATATATACATACATATATATGGATCTAGATTGCAAGATAATATGTTTAATACAAGTTATTCAAATATGGTTCCTCAGGTTCATATGCATTAAGAGTTGTGGGCGCCATGTATATATCAAGTTATGTATGGTCGTGATTGTAATATGTGAATGTGTGTTTAGCTGCGTGTAGTCATCTGGGTAATTGTTCAGAGAATTTATCTATAATGCGCTCACAACTTTTTTGATACAAAGTTTTGTTGCATGGGGCTAAAACTATGATATTATTCATGCTTTCGTCTATCATTGAAGCTAAGATAAATATATTTTGCTTTTAAAATAAAAGCGATATTTAGATCTAAACTCTATTGGTGGCATTACTTACTCTCCTATAACGTTGCTACAATTCTTTATGTAGAGTGTTTTCTACTCGACCAAATCTCCATATTTTTATGCCAAAATGTAGCTAGGGACCATTACTATTCAAAGATGGTAACAGTTTTCAATTTGAGTAAGAATTGAAGTAGTTACAAGATCTGAAATATGCTGCGGGTGAGTAAATTGCGGCCTTAAAAATATTAATCAACTACTACCGTAGTTGAATGGTTATACCATCGTTTTGTATATAGCAGACGATATTGGCCAATGTGTTATAAAATGTCTTTTAGAAAATGACTGAAAAGTTTAAAATAATGAAGTATGAAAAGGAAACGGAAACTGTAATTAAATAACATTTAAACATTTATAAAAGAATTCAAATTAACTCGAAAACATTTAACAGTTTTAAAATACTTTTTTTAATTGTAACTTATTTAAGATTGAAATGTTTTAGTACATTAGGTGCATTAGCTGTATTGAAACACTTCGCAGGTTGTTTAAATGATTCAGTTCAATGGTAGTTGGAAGAATATCTTAGCAGTTGCTATTATGACAAAACTAGTAACAGCTATAATGATGCATCTAAGCCGTAGTTGTACGAACAAAGACCAGCAGTTCTAATGACAAAGATCAGCTCAATGCTGGGTGTTTTGAAACAGTTAAGATGTCGTTGTAATAGTTGATTGTAATGCTGGGTGTTTTGAAACAGTTAAGATGTCGTTGTAATAGTTGATTGTAATGACAGACCGCGTTGAAAGTTTTAATGACACAACTTCGTGCTGATTATAATGAAAGCGAAAAGTGGTGATTATAACGACAATCATTGTGATGATTTTAATGAAACAACTCAGAGACATTTGTAATGTTTCGGTTGATTATATTGAAACAAAACAGTATTAATTGTTAGGAAACAGCTAAATAACTTTGTACTGATTGCAATAACACAACTTTTGACGGTCGTTATAAGAGAGCACAACAGGGGTTGTATTGACAAAGTATTCCAATGCCAAAGTCTTGAAGGTTTCTTATGAAACAACTTCATCAATGAGAAAGCTGATGGCTCAATCGCTTGTGTCTTTACTCTGAGGTCTCTGCAGCAAGCCAATACTTTTGAGCTTGAAAGATCGTTACCTGTTTGTCCTCCCGGGCTGAACTACGCAATTTTGTATCCGATGAGGTTTATATCTTTAATCTTTAACTTGTTCCCCTCATTACACTGCGGACATGTTGGGGCACTGCCTTGAAGAATTTTTTAGTTGAATCAATCCATCCCAGTACTTATTTTTTAAAGCCTGGTACTTATTCTATCGGTGTCTGTTGCCGAACCGTAAAGTTACTGAGATGTAAACACACCAAGATCGGTTGTCAAACGGTGGTGGGGAACAAACACAGACACAAAGAGGATTTGGTTGGCAAGATTCTTTATATGAGTTCGTGTGTTGAAGCATATTCTGTTGTGTCTGGGGAGAGTCATTCTCTTTTAGTACCTTATTATTTAACACACTCACCGGTAAAATTTCCACTTATTTCGTCTTTTTTGTCTTTTTTCGTCTTTTTACGTCTTTTTTTTGTCTTTTGTTTTAATCTTTTTAACAAAAAGACGAAATAAGTGGAAACTTTACCGGTGAGTGTGTTAAATAATAAGGTACTAAAAGAGAATGACTCTCCCCAGACACAACAGAATAATATATATATATATATATAGATATATATATATATATATATATATATATATATATATATATATTAAATGATTGATGTGGAAGACGATGTGTACGTTGAGGATTTATTTAGTACAACGATCATTTCGGCTTCGTTCTGCACTGCCCTGTAGTGGATGTGGGACGACGTAATAACATCAGATGCAACGCACAGTGCAGGGACCCTCATCAGGTGATATAACACGCTTCAAAAGTTATAAGATTTACATCCCGTTTGCGCTCGAAGATTATATACTGGTGATGAGCTGCTAGCTGTTCAGTCACATGGAAGCCATAAGTAGTGAATGTGCTCGGCAGGCCCACCACTTAGAACTTCCCGAAACAAGGTTTGGATACTGCATTTAGTGCTGCCTTTCTAAATATCAATTTAAATTTTTTAATTTAATTTATACATACATGTGTGTGTGTGTCTATATATATATGTATATATATATATATATATATATATATATATATATATATATATATATATATATACAAGGCTTTGGTCGGCTCAAGGCTATAGTAGAAGACACATGCCCAAGGTGATACGCAGGGGGACTGAACCCGGAACCATGTGGTTAGGAAGCAAATTTCTTACTACACAGCCAAATTTGATTCACTCTTTTAAACGTCTTATGTTCTGATACAAAAGCGAATAATGTTCCCCACTTCAGGAATCTGGGAAGAATGATATCACTACTGAATGAGCAAGAATTTCGCTAAAGATGTTATTCGCACCTGTAAATCTGTTGAGCACCCTAGATCTTTCGTTTTCAAGGATCGTGAAGAAAGGCGAGTAATAGTGGAAATGAGGGACCGAGATGCTACATATGTTGCTGCGAAATGAGCCACCTTGGGATATTTTGTTCCACGGTGAAGACGAACCCCATTGTCAACCACTATTGTCAACATCCCGACCACTGCAGTTACAAAAATAGTTGTGTCAATAGTAGACATAAAAACACAGCGGCAACAACAATAACAAAGTTAGACAGAAGAGACCCGCCAAATCGTATCTTCCTACCATGGCCATCAACAACTGAAGAAAATCACAGCCAAATAGAGCAACAATACATTAAATGTGATGCAGACCAATGACAACCACAAAATATCCAAATACCAGTATTTGAAGAGGGGTCAAGAAGTAAGAGAGAAAGGACAGGCAATTTTATCCACCTGACTCCTAAAAAAAATCTTCATTTTTGTGTTGTACCAAGCCAAAGAACACGGTAAAAAGGGGTTCAAATAGTTTAACCATTCAAAACCGCTTGACTAGGTTGTATCCCTTTCATTTAGAATTAATAATTATTACATATAAATTCATTTACATGTTTGACAAAAAAACAAAACAAAAAAAAACGATAGTCTTACCTCAGCAAAACGTACATACGCCTTCCTACCCTACCAACATATTGAACTACTAAAGTATTT
>NC_043017.1:33514415-33524415 GCF_006345805.1 Octopus sinensis | reverse complement strand
TGTTGATGCAAACTTTTTTCTACTGGATCAAACCTCCATTTTTTATGCCAGACTGTAGCTAAGGACCATTTCTCTTCCAAACCGTTAACAGTTTTCAGGTTGATTAAGACCTGAATTAGCGACAAGCTCTGAAATATCCTGCATGTGAATGAATTGCGGCCTTAAGAATATTAATCTACTACTACTACCATAGTTGAATGTTATATATATATATATATATATATATATATATAATATATATATACTCTTTACTCTTTTACTCTTTTATTTGTTTCAGTCATTTGACTGCGGCCATGCTGGGGCACCGCCTTTAATCGAGCAACTCGACCTGGGGACTTATTCTGTTGTAAGCCCAGTACTTATTCTATCGGTCTCTTTTGCAGAACCGCTAAGTAACGGGGACATAAACACACCAGCATCGGTTGTCAAGCAATGCTAGGGGGACAAACACAGACACACAAACACACACACGCATATATATATATACATATATACAACGGGCTTCTTTCAGTTTCCGTCTACCAAATCCACTCACAAGGCTTTGGTCGGCCCGAGACTATAGTAGAAGACACTTACCCAAGGTGCCACACAGTGGGACTGAACCCGGAACCATGTGGTTGGTAAACAAGCTACTTACCACACAGCCACTCCTGCGCCTATATATATATATATTATATATATATATATATCTATATATATATATATATATTATATATATTATATATATATATATATATATTATATATATATATATATAAAATATTATTAGAGACAAAACCACTATTTTGCAAAAGAAACAGGAAAGACTTTATCAATACATAAAATTTTAATAAATAGTCAAAAAAACCGCCACTACAATTGTTTCTTGTCTTGATCGACATCTTCAGGTGGACTTCCAATCAATATCAATATTTTAAAATATAAAAATAATAATTTTAAAATAATTAAAGTATGAATGAAAAATATATAAATATATAATCCATATATAACCTATATATAATCCATATACAATCAATATATAAACAATATATAAACTAAAATAAACCTATCAACAATTAAATATAAAATATAAAATATAAAATATAAAATATAAAACAAAACAAAAAAATAATAATAATATAATAATAAACTATATATACACCCATACACATATACCTAATTATATATAACCATATCTAACTACATACACTACATCACACACCTATATATATATCCCTATACATACACATAAAAACGTCTAGGCAACTATAAATAAATAAAATAGCTAAATACTTCAACACAATACTTATTCATACTCCCACACACACACACATACAACCCACATTCACGTTCTAGAAAACGGACATCACTTAAAATTATGAACGGAGAAATGGAATAATGGAATTAAAAATTATATTCACTTGGTAAAACGAACACTACTTAAAAATTATGAATGAAACAATGCAATAAAACAACAGACATCGCAAATAGACACAAATTACTACGAATTCCTTAACAAACCTACCATGATAAACCAAAACTCATAAAAACATATAATGATAAAATCTCCCTTTACTAAACTCTATAACATACCTATATAGCAATCCCCCTAACCTAAACATTCACACACAAATACACACACGTAAACCACACACCCACGACATATACAAATACCCACACCACTTACACATACCTATACATACATATAACCTCAACATATACTCCAAAAACCCACTCAACCCCACACAGACAAATAAACACAAAAATTATGAATGGATTCTTTTATAAAACTACCATGATAAGCTAAAACTCACAAAACATAAATGATAAAACCTCCCTTTACTAAACACTATAACATACTTATATAGCAATCCCTTTAACCTATACATTCACACACAAATACACACACGTAAACCACACACCCATAACAAATACAAACACCCACCCCACTCACACACACCCACAAGTACATATAAGCCTCAACATATACACCAAACAAAATTACTTTACCATCACAATAAATACGTACAACCCCCCAATACACACTCATATACATACGTATCAAGCTCGACATCCACAGCAATACGCTTACACCTACTCACACCCAGATGGGTGAATTGCACAACCAGGGAACGCACACACACACGTGTGCGTATTTTGATTGTGCAACTCGCCCATATGCATGTATGCGGGCGCGATTACATTGTTGCACATATCGAGCCCAACTAGCATGCATATGTACATGTGAGGGGGTACACGCACATGCCGTGCGCGTGTACCCCCTGCATTTATACCCGTGCGTGAATATACACATGGAGACTACCACACAGGTACAAATGTGTATAGTAATGGGAGCCCCATCACTACACTCAATGTATACTCTCACCCATCCGCACGGATGTGAAAGCGAATCTCCGGTGTATATGTTGAGGCTTATATGTAGCGCTGTGGAGGCGAACGTCGTTGAAATTGTGAATGAATGGGTGGAGTTGGGAATTGTAACCGGGTGGTGGGCTAGCGTTGCTTGGAATTAGGAATGGAATAGTGTAGTAGTAAGGCAGGCATCGAGAATAGATTTGGGTTACTGCAAGTTGTTTGTTAGAGCTGCTAAGATGAGCTAAAGCTCATAAATGTATATAATAATTTATCATGGTAGTTTTATTAAAGAATCCATTCATAATAAATTTTTTTTAAGTAGTGTTGGTTTGCCACGTGGATATAGTTTTTAGTTCTATTTATTCTATTTCTCCATTCATAATTTTAAATGACGTTTACTTTCCATGGCGCGTATTCTTTTTTTACATAAGTTATATTTCTATGGTAACGTAATTTTGGTTTGATTTTTTTAACGGCTAAGAATTTAATTTCACTTCATAATTTGAAACTGACTTGTAAGTATGTATTTTATTTCTCCTTATGTCATATTGTTATTTATGATATTCTGGTTAATTACGATGTATTTAATGTTGTTTTTCATTGGAGTGTTTATGTATATGAGATTGTGTGTGAGTTTTTAGTTGTATAATTTATTTATCTGTATGAGTGTGGGTGTGTAAATATTGTTGTATATATCGAGTTTAGTGAGTATGTATATGCGTATATGTGAGGGAGTATATGTATCTGTTGTGTGTGTGTGTTTTGCGTGTGTGTGTGTTTGTGTGTGAATGTGTATATGGGTTTGTTATTTAGGTTTTGGGATGTATGTGTTAATTTGTCTGTGTGGGGAGGGAGTGGGTTTTTGGTGTATATTGAGGTTTATAAGTTAGTATAGGTATGTGTTTAAGTCGTGGGTCTGTGGTTTACGTGTGTGTATTTGTGTGTGAATGTTTAGGTTAGAGGGATTGCTATATAGGTTTGTTATAGAGTTTAGCAAAGGGAGATTTTATCGTTATATGTTTTTAAGAGTTTTGATTTATCATGGTTTTTTTTAGGGAATTCGTGGTAATTTGTCTATTTTCGATGTTGGTTGTTTTATTACATTGTTTCATTCATACGTTTTGAGTGGTGTTCGTTTTGCCACGTGAATATTATTTTTAATTCCATTTATTCCATTTCTCCATTCATTATTTTAAAAGATGTTCGTTTCCAGAGCGGTTATACTTTTTATACATATGTTAAGTTCCATGGTAAAGTAATTTTGTTTGGTGTATATGTTGAGGCTTATATGTACTTGTGGGTGTGTGTGAGTGGGGTGGGTGTTTGTATTTGTTATGGGTGTGTGGTTTACGTGTGTGTATTTGTGTGTGAATGTATAGGTTAAAGGGATTGCTATATAAGTATGTTATAGTGTTTAGTAAAGGGAGGTTTTATCATTTATGTTTTGTGAGTTTTAGCTTATCATGGTAGTTTTATAAAAGAATCCATTCATAATTTTTGTGTTTATTTGTCTGTGTGGGGTTGAGTGGGTTTTTGGAGTATATGTTGAGGTTTATATGTATGTATAGGTATGTGTAAGTGGTGTGGGTATTTGTATATGTCGTGGGTGTGTGGTTTACGTGTGTGTATTTGTGTGTGAATGTTTAGGTTAGAGGGATTGCTATATAGGTATGTTATAGAGTTTAGTAAAGGGAGATTTTATCATTATATGTTTTTATGAGTTTTGGTTTATCATGGTAGGTTTGTTAAGGAATTCGTAGTAATTTGTGTCTATTTGCGATGTCTGTTGTTTTATTGCATTGTTTCATTCATAATTTTTAAGTAGTGTTCGTTTTACCAAGTGAATATAATTTTTAATTCCATTTATTCCATTTCTCCGTTCATAATTTTAAGTGATGTCCGTTTTCTAGAGCGTGAATGTGGGTTGTATGTGTGTGTGTGTGGGAGTATGAATAAGTATTGTGTTGAAGTATTTAGCTATTTTATTTATTTATAGTTGCCTAGACGTTTTTATGTGTATGTATAGGGATATATATAGGTGTGTGATGTAGTGTATGTAGTTAGATATGGTTATATATAATTAGGTATATGTGTATGTGTGTATATATAGTTTATTATTATATTATTATTATTTTTTTGTTTTGTTTTATATTTTATATTTTATATTTTATATTTTATATTTAATTGTTGATAGGTTTATTTTAGTTTATATATTGTTTATATATTGATTATATATGGATTATATATAGGTTATATATGGATTATATATTTATATTTTTTCATTCATACTTTAATTATTTTAAAATTATTATTTTTATATTTTAAAATATTGATATTTTAGATTGGAAGTCCACCTGAAGATTGTCGATCAAGACAAGAAACAATTGTAGTGGCGGTTTTTTTGACTATTTATTAAAATTTTATGTATTGATAAAGTCTTTCCTTGTTTGTTTTGCAAAATAGTGGTTTTGTCTGTAATAATATTTTATAATATTTTACTATAAAATTGGATTTAATCCTAAATCTGATTTTTTCCCTGTAAATTTGGATTTATTCCCTAATATTTATTATTTATATATATATATATATATATATATATATATATATATATAATATATATATATATATATATATATATATGAATAAAGAATCCATTCACTGGTAGTTCTTATCCGTTTCATTTATTATTTTTTTATTTTTTAATATTATAAATTTTACACTTTAGTTCATAGAACTAGTTTCAACGTTAGCTAAGTAACTGATTTCCTTTAGTGTGGGGCAATCTTGGTGCTTTGACGTCAGTCTACCTACTTTACTTGTTTCCTCGCATTTGTTGATTTTCCGGTAAAATCCTTCGTCCGTCAACTTTTCTAGGATCATATCTTTGTAGTGGTTTTTGTCCATGATGATGATTGCTTCACATTTGTCAGCTTGTTTTATGATTATTGAGGAGTCTTTTTGTAGTTCGTTTAGTGCTAGAATTTTCTCTGTAGAGATGTTGCATTTGTGTTTCGTCTCTGCTATACTTGACTGCGCCGATCGTCGTAGATACGTTATTTACTCTTCCAGGTGTCTGTCTCTATTTAGTGGTGGTTCGACGCTCTTTTTGTTTTTCACTTGTGACCCCTCCTCATATTCTACACCCTGAAAAAATTCTCCTAGACGTAATTTACGACAAAAATCTACTGCATGTTTTATAATATCGTCTTGATCTGCTTTCCAGGTGGGTGTGAATTTTACTCCATTTTCTAATAGTTTGATTTCCTGTTGTGTTAATTTCTTGGCCTATATGTTGCTTATTTTAGGTGTTTCCTATAATTTTTCTTTGTCAAGGGTGGTGTTTTTCCTTTCATTTGATGGGTGGTACCTTGTCCTAAAAAAGAAATGCCATTTGGGATAGGGGTGTTTCTGTTGTGGTGAAATACTCTGTTCACTAGCATTTCATGTTGATAATTTCCCGAGTGGTAGAATTTTGTTTGGTGTCTAATGTGTGGGGTTTGGTTTCTCTGTTCTTCCGTTCGTTCTTCATATACCTATTATTTTGTCTATGGTAATTATTCTTGTTTTTTTTTGTGGTAATTGTATCCAGTTCTGGTGTTTGTAAGCATTTATGTGTATGCATCTCTCCATCTCTTTATATATATATATATATACATATATACACACATATATACGCACATATATATGCACATGTACATGCACACACACACGTGTCATATATATATATATGTGTGTGTGTATGTGTGTATGTGTGTGTGTATGTATATGTATATGTATTTATATATCTATATTATCCGGATTTTATATTATTAATTATCCATCACAGCTGGTCACCCCGATCGGTTTCACGCAAAAGATACAATGGAGTGTTAGGTAAGAATCCAATTACATAATTACGCCCATCAGAGGTAAACGGCATGGAAAGGAATATGGTGACTGCTCCCCACTGCCGTAGTTCGGTTAGCACCAGCGGTCGGCATCAACTGCAAAAAAAAGTGTTAGAATGTAAACTGGGCCAGGGGATTTGGCTAGGTCTGTGTATAATTGTGTGGTTGAGATTCTCCAGTTTCTGGTTGAAGTTTGTTTATAGCGTGAGAATTCTTCGTTTCTTGTGTTTTTGAATTTTTCCAAGTTTGAAGGCTTCTTATGGGTTTGTTTTCTGGATTTTATTTGATCTTTTTCATAGCTCATTTCATATTCTTGAAGCCAGTGTGCTCTTGACTCCAAGATTTTCTTTGATCTTAATTCCCTTCTCGTTGTATCGGACTTCCATAGATCAAAGAGTTTTTCTCCGTCTTCTTACACTCCCTTCCTCTATATCATCATCACATTAAAATATACCATTCTCATTTTCCCTCTTTTTCCCTTTCTGTCTCTGATGACAGAATATCCCATACACAGAGATATACCAGAAACAGCTGTAAGACTTTGAATAATAATAATATTGTATACGACTTGAGATGTTTGCGTTGCCTTAATGTTTGTTGTTCTCTTTAACAATTATATATATACATATACATATATATATATATATATATATATAATATATATATATATATATATATATGACAGTGTACTGAAAAGTTCCTGCAGTTTAGGGTGTCGTGAAAGGCTTGCTTGGACGCCCAACATTCTGTGTTCTTTTGCAGGGTTTAAAAACTGAAGGACCATTGAAATAGGTATGTGAATCTGAGTGGAGGATACATTAAGTAAATCATAATTAGCTGATGCTCCTGTATTTTCTTTTACCCAAGGCCGGGAAATTTTCAGCACCACCTCATATATATATATATATATAACGGGAAGCTTTATGAAAATAAACAAAAGACGAAGGTAGGTGGAGTACAAACAAACAATTGTATTAGTATGGCGCTCAGAAATATAAATAAAACAAGTCTTTCACGTTTCGAGCCTACGCTCTTCAACAGAAAATACACTGAAAAGAAACACGGAGAGAAACAAGGAGAGAAAAACACACACACACATATATACATATATATATATATATATATATATATATTTATATAGAAGCAAAAGGGATTGATAAATCCAGGCAAATACCTATAAAGCACTCAATTTTGTTAACTATATTAAACAATCTGATACCAATAAATCCATGCCGAATAAACATCCAAGATAATTCTTCATGTGTGTGCGTCTATGTGTATGTGTAGCTCAATGTATATTATATATGCATATCTTAAAAGCTGTATTATTTATTGTAAGATCATCGTTAGAATTGTTGCATTTGCTTTCTAATCATATAGAATCAAATGACTATGCTGGAATAAATGCAATAAATGTATGCATATATATGTGCATGCATGTATATGTGTGTGCATGCATGCACACACATATACACTTATACGATTATGTTGGTTGTAGATATTTCAGATGTGTCACTGCATGTTTATATATGTAAATATGTCATTATATATGCACACTTCTATTTACACACTTAATACATATTTATATATGTGTGTATGTGTACATGCATGCGTGTGTGTGCATTAGAGTGTGTGTATGTGTATATATATATATATATATATGTACAAATATATAATATATATATATATATATATATACATACATACATATATATTATATATATATATATAATACACATATATATATATATATACATATACATATATATATATATATATTATATATATATATATATATTATATATATATATTATATATATATATATATATATATATATATTATAATATATATACATATATGCATACACATACACGCTCGCATATTATATTTTATCAATGTTCACTGCTGATTGCAGGATGTATTTCCCCTATTGAGACTGTTAATAAAAGTATTAATTTGTCTTTAGGAAATTACAGAAACCAGATTTTTCTTTTTGATTAAGGTTTTCTACCCATCTACATTTATATCTAATCTATCTATCTTTCTCTGTGTATCTATCTATCTATCTATCTATCTATCTATCTATCTATCTATCTATCTATCTATCTATCTATCTATCTATCTATCTATCTATCTATCTATCTATCTATCTATCTATCTATCTATCTATCTATCTATTTATCTATCAATTTAGCTTTTTTTCTGTATACATATATGTACATACACATGTGCGCACACATACATGCATGCACTCAAACACACAGAAACAAATATATATGCATGTATGTATGCATTAATGTGTATAACGTCTTTCAAAATCAAAGTGTGATTATTCTCTGATACCTGTGAAATCTTTAAGCACTGATGCAATCAAATATCTTAGTAACTCCACTCTCTGATCTATTGTTCAGCTCCTATTTATACAGCACATTTTAATCTGCTTGCAAGCTACTTTTATTCAATGCTGTTTTCATGCTTTATACTCTGCTATGAAATCATATTTTGTTTGGCACCGTGATACAATGTAAAGCTCTTAATTATAAGTAATTAGTAAACCAGCATCCATACTGAATTTACTCTTTTACTTGTTTCAGTCATTTGACTGCCGCCATGCTGGAGCACCGCCTTTTGTCGAGCAAATCGACCCCGGGACTTATTCTTTGTAAGCCCAGTACTTATTGTATCGGTCTCTTTTTGCCGAACCGCTAAGTGACGGGGACGTAAACACACCAGCATCGGTTGTCAAGCAATGCTAGGGAGACAAACACAGACACACATATATACATACATACATACATACATACATACATACATACATACATACATACATGCATACATACATACATACATACATACATACATACATATATATATATATATATATATATATATATATATATATACATATATACATATATACGACGGGCTTCTTTCAGTTTCCGTCTACCAAATCCACTCACAAGGCATTGGTCGGCCCGGGGGTATAGCAGAAGACACTTGCTCAAGATGCCACGCAGTGGGACTGAACCCGGAACCATGTGGTTGGTTAGCAAGCTACTTACCACACAGCCACTCCTGCGCCTATTTTGTTTATTGTTTTCCTTTCTTTTCTTTTGGTGGATGTTTTGTTTATTGATGTTGGAGCATGTGATGTAATTCAAGCTTTTCAATCTGTAAATGGTGGACATTTAAGAGAGCATATTTTTGAATACCGTGATAAAGATATTACTTTTGTTTATTTTGATCTCACAATTCTATGTTTACAAGTACCGTGAAAGACACACCATAACATCTTGACTCTCCTATCTAGGAAGACAGGTGAGGGTTTCTTCAAATTTTTTTTTGTTTTCAGCGACCTGTACCCATGGTTCGTTTATAGTGATCTAATGTTTGGGCTGTACATTAGCTCACTTTCTTCCTCAGATTCCCATTGCCGGCACAGCTGAATGGTATACCACATGTTGCATGTCAAAGTTATCACAGAGCCATGAGCAATGAAGTGTTTTTCTCAAGAACTCAATACATCACCCAAACCAAGATTTGAAACCACAATCATGAGTGCAGCCTCTTAATCACCACGGCATGTGGCTTCATATACATACATGCATACATACAAACATACATACATGTGTGTATGCACATATTTACATATATATGCATATGTATATATTCACACACACACACACACACATATATATATATATATATATATATATATATATGCTCACTAACATACACATCTATCTATCTATCTATC